>NC_060276.1:110962215-110964854 GCF_021613505.1 Equus quagga
GGGGGGGGGGGGGTGTCAGTTACATGAGGTTGCCAGACAGTAACCAACTTAAGTTCTTGCCTCTGGCATTGATTAATTGATTAAGAGCTTCTAGAGATAAGACCATCCCCCCTTCTTCCTGGCACAGAGAGGGAGGCATCTTCACAGATAGAGGTTTCCCTTAGAAATGTAAATGTTTCCCAACAAAGGGGCAAACAAATTCCACTCCTTGGAGCCTGAATCTCATCTGTAGTTTTAAAACTAACCAGCCTAAAAATCCTCATCATAAGCCATTTTAAAATGAAGCAGCCTAAAAGTCCTCATCAAGAGCTACATCCCAAATGCTTGGAAACTTACCAACACCGAGAGCCTAATGTGAACATGCGTGTCTAGAGTCTCCTAACTTAGCAGAGCACTAAGAGACAGGCCTGTTGCCAGCACACGCACGCACACAACCCATAAACACCGAATCAGAACTTTTCAATAACCTCACAACTTAAAAATCATTGCTTTCCACAAGGGAACATTTCCACAGGGAGATGACAACTAAGAGCTCCAAAATTTATTGTAAAAGCATTTTACGCAGTTATTTTTAAGTGACACCTCAACAATTACAAAAGGTAAGTAGAGGTAAATGTGTTTGTTCTACACATGACAGACAATACAAGAACACTAAGCACTCCTGGAACAATGAGATTTCCATTAGCCCGTGTGGCACGGTCAGCTCCACAAATGTAAAAGATTTTGAAAACATTCAACTGGCTATTGCTGTTAATGTTCTGTAGGAAGTTAAAGCACAACGTGAAACAATAAAATACTGAATGTGAGAGCTGGGAACACTGAGCACAGTCCTGGTGTTCTGGAATTGGAGCAGTAACCTATTTGTAAACCTGGAAGGTCTCTACAAAGCAGCCTGGCTCGTCTAAGAGGTCACCCGGTGCGCACTCCTCACCGCAACCGTCTTTAGGCAGACCTTGGGTGTGCGAGTGTGAAGCTTCCAGGGACACTGATTCCCAGGGTCACAAACACATCACTTGACCCTTCAGCTCCACGCATCATCTAGGAAGCCAGCTTTGGCACTTTCGCAGATCCAAGGCCTCTTCCTAGAGCAGCTGGAACTTCCTGGAACAACATGGCAGTGTTTGTTTACAATTCATTTAAAACTGCCACCACTCTCGAGAGGACCCTGGCTATGCCCCTGATCTGGAGTCCACATGGCCCCTTACCCAGAAAGCTTTCCTCCTCTCCCTGGAAACCTAGCTTTTTAGCCTCCAGCTGCTGAGCTACCAGGCTGGAAAAACAGCGTCAAGCGATGTCAGCCAGAAATTTTCACTGTGTCTGCAGTTCTGCCTGTGCCTGTGGGAAGACAATATTATACTCAACCTTATACAAGGCTAGCCTTCTTCATATGCTCCAACTCATTAGATTTTAACCTCTAGTGACTTTCTGAACCAGAAAAGACAAAGGAGGAGTAGCCTGTTCGCTGTCTAGGTTGGGACACAATGGGACAATTGTGTAGTTTATCTCTGGGATTAAATGCATCACTCAGATTTATTTTTCTTTTGTGTTTTAATTTTTGATTGACCTAAAACACGCATCCAGGAAAGTGCACAAATTATATATGAATAGCTCAGCAAATATTCACAAACTGATCACAACCTCGGAATCAGCACCCAAACAGGAAATGGAGCACAACAGAAGCCTCCTTGGTGCCCCCTTTCAGTCCATACATCCCCTCCTCCCCCAGAATGACTATCCTGACTGTTAATACTCCGTAGATTAGTTTGGCATCTTTTCAAACTTTGAATAAAATTCTAAAACTGACTTATTTTTGAGACATGAAATTAAAAGGTAATAATATTAGTACCACATTTTTTTAAGTTGTGTTTTTTCCTAATAATTTGAGAGCCCTAATATTAAAGTGCATCTTTGAGTCTAGTCCAATTGCTATGGACTGGAGTGTGTTCCCCTAAAATTCAAAGGTTGAAGCCCAAACCCCCAAAGTGACTGTATTTGGAGATGGGGCTTTTTGGAGGAAATGAAGGTTAAATGAGGTCATAAGGGTGGAGCTCCAATCCGACAGGACTGTGGCCCTATAGAAGAGGAAGATCTCAATTCTCTCCCTCTCTCTCTCTCTCTTTCTGCTCTGTGAGGACACAGCAAGGGCTACCATCCGCAAGCCAGGAAGACAGCGCTCACCAGGATCCAAATCAGCCAGCACCTTGATCTTGGACTTCCTAGCCTCCAGAACGGTGAGAAATAAATTCTGCTGTTTAAGCTTCCCAGTCTGTAGTGTTTTGTTATAGCAGCCCACGCTGGCTAATATATCAATTTTCTTAAAAATGTATTTCACTTGTTTGACTAATAAGTTTATTACTGAAGATCAGCCTCTAAACTTCAAAATAATGCATTGTTTTTTCACTATTAGGAGAAGCTGGCACACAAAATTAGTTTAATACTGTCCAGTAAGAAAAGTAGGTTTAGTAGATAAACAATGAGACCTGTGTGCTAAGTGCTGAGATGCAAAGACAAAAAGGCCAGATCTTGCACTTCTATGAAATTCACACTTTACTTGGGAGGTTTCAATTATCCCAAGTCAATGGCAGATATTAATGGTGTCCCTAATGTAGGTTTAGGTGCCCTGACTTTGAAGTCACACA
>NC_060276.1:110965254-111141475 GCF_021613505.1 Equus quagga
AATGTTGTTGATTAAAGAGGCGGCTGGAGGATTTTGAAGTGTAGCTGGAGCAAGAGAGGTGCCGAGAGGTGGCTCTCTTTAATTAACACTCTAGTGGGAAGAATCGGGCTCCCAATGGAATCACCCAGAGTACCCAAAGGGAGCTCAGTGATTCTATTTGCAAGCCAGTGTGATGAGAAGTGTTTCCACTGAGTCATATTTTCAAAAGCCATCGTTTTCCCCTCCTGTAAACAAATGCCAATTAATGTGTAGGATGTGACTTTCTTAGAGTCGAATAAAAACAACACAGCAACCGGGTGGTATGCAATTTGCCACTTGTGCTTTTAATTTACAGACCTATTGCATGCCACTTGTGTTGGTCAAAGAAACAAGAAATAATTATAAAGGTAGGATAATAGGGAGAATAAGATGTTTGCCATAGCTGGGTCCTCCTCACAGCTCAAAAGGCACTGTTTGTTATACTGTATCCAAATATAAAACAAATGATGTGTCTCCAACATAAACTATTTAGACTGAAAACCAGCCAAATGAAAGCACCTGCCACTAGATTAAAAAGTCATTCTCTCAGCCAACTCAGATTAAAAAAGAAACATTTTATGAACATATTTCTTCCACTCAAGCAGATTTTTATTATTCTATGTTTCAGCTGCACATAAAAATAAAAACAGCATCTCCAGGCATGACCATTTGCCAGAAATTTAATTTCAGATAAATAGATGGTGCGAAACTAAAAGTATTAGTAGAGTATCATCTGTAAAATTCAAATCATTTTAGTATATGTTGTCTTAGTCTTTTTTTCTTAAACAAAGAGGTTTCTTTTTCTAAATCTATGACACCAAAATATAGCTAATATTTCTTGTCAAGGATGCTGAACAAAGGGCAGTTGGCATTTCTCTTACATCCCATATCTCTAGGGGCTCTTGACAAGAAATAAACTGAAAATATACTTTTCCTTCTTTACTCCAGGACCCTGAGATAAATCGGAATACAAATTTTAAAGGCTACAAATTGAAATGAGAATTCTTTTTACTGGTGGATTTACTTGCTGTTCAAGGCTTGGGCACATTTTGTGCACCTGGGGCTCCAAGGTCTATGTGGCCAACTTCAGTGAAATGCAAGGAAGTAGATAAAAGAGAAAAAGACTGCGACAACGAATAGCTGAAAGACAAGTTTCCCAAGTTCCATCAGGAATTAAAACAACCCCCCCAACGGCTCCTGAAAGTTCTAGCCCAGGGCCAGTAACCACAGCAACTCTGGGGACCACCGAAAGCTCTAACTGATTCGAAGCATGGATTGGATGAGAGTGCATTTTCATTTTGTGTAGTCTTACCATACAGTATACGTCAGGTCAAACCACGTGAAATTGCCAATATTCAACCAGTTTTGGCCATCATATATTTCAACCTAATATCAAGACTGCTTCCCAAGGCCACCTCATTTCGAACCCTGCCCCTAGTACAAATCAAGAACATTATTCAATAAACATAATTAAAAGTGCAAATCTGATATGAAAAGTCTATTATAATACATGCTAAAGCATGTAAAAAATTGAGTCTACTGTGGCTGCCACCAGCATCCACAATTCTGAGTTAACTAGTCCAGATAAATAAACTGCCTTGGCATTATTTTTCTGAGAAATAGAAGAAGGCCAAGCCCTATTTGGAAATATATCAGTAGCCTTAAACGGATTAGAAATACATAATTTCCCTGGATTTATACTATCTTAGAGGAGTGATTCTTTAAGACAAGGTTTCTCAACCTTGGTACTATTGGCATTTTGGACCAGATAATCCTTTGTCCTGTGCATTGTAGGATGCTTAACAGCATCCCTGGACTCTATCCGCTCGATGCCAATAGCAAGCCCGCCTCCAGAAAGACAACCAAAAATGTCTACACATATTGCCAAATGTCGGGGGTAGGGGGCAAAATTGTCCCCAGTATTTTCTCCAAGGTTTTTGGTTAGGGTTGCCAGATTTAGCAAATTAAAAATAGAGGATGCCCATTTAAATGTGAATTTCAGACAAACAACAAAATAATTTTTTAGTATAAACACGTCCCAAATATTGCACAGTGTTTAATCTGTCAACCTTATTTCCAGTGAAGTACTAACATCATAAATAAATAAATTCCTATTTCATGACAGGGGATTAAATAGTTAGAACGACAAAGATAACCGAGCTCACAGTCAGCAGCTTATAGTGAAAACAGTACATACTTTGGAGCCAGGCAGCTCAGAGTTGGAACCTGACAATGTCATTTTTGAAGGTGTGACCTTGGGCAAGTTAACTTCTCTGAGCCTCCACGTCCCCTTTTATTAAAAAAAAAAAGTCACGGGTGGCAGAGAGGATTATAATTCTGTTACTGAGTAGTTATGTGAGTCGTATGATAAAGCGAGGTAGCTCTTTAAAGATGAAGTGAATAATACATAAGGTTTCGAGCACTCAGCACTCTCTGGATGTGCTGCACCGATGACCCAGGAGTCTAAGAGCACCAGGACAGGATGTTCGGTTGGCGCTGCCACTACCCCAGATATAATCTAATAGGTCCCAGGCAGCACCTGCCGCTGGCAGGAGGGGAAGCCGAGAAGACTGACGTTGCCTGTCCACTCGTATCTGCTTGTCACGTCTGACCAATAATAGCTGAACAACCACTCAGGGCCCCGTGAGTAGGAATGGGAGTATATACTTGTCAGAGAGGCGTGCAAAGACTGAGAAAAAGAGAATTGCAACCTGACATTCGTAGGGCTATGGTGTTCAACTCCTACAATGCTCTTCTCAAAGAGTTTTTCACTCAAATTTTCCACCTTGCAATTGGTCTGACAATGTGGAAAATATATTTTTAAGCCTTTTTTTTTTTTAAAAAAAAAAGGTACTTCCCTATATGTCTATTTCTTCATCTGCAAAAGGAAGGGGCCTGGCAAATGAATTCTAACATTCTTTCCAGGTTTGAAAAATCATGGGATTCCTCCCTTCAAGGGCCCCACTGAAGTCTCAGCTCCTCCTGAAGGGTTCTGCTCTGGAAATCCTGCCAGCATGAATCTCTCCCTTAGCTTCTATTATCTCTACTGTCCATTAAAACAAAACAACCTATTATACAGAATAATAAAACAAGTATACAGAATAATAAAGGTATACAAAATAATAAAACAAATATCCATGTATCCACCACTCAGTCTAAGAAATAATGTGTTCCCAATGTTTTCAAGGTCCCAATCGCATCTCTTTCACCCCCAGCATAACCACTATCTTGAATTTTGTTAATTATTCTCTTTTTATTACTTCCTTGCTTTTCTTAATAGTTTTACAACATATATATATATATATATATATCCCTAAAGAATATTTGTTTAGAGTTGTTTGCTTTTGAATGTTATAACGTTCTGTGTGTGTGTGTTTCATGCTCTACAGTCCATATTCTGTGACTTTTTACTCATTAGTATATCTGTGAGACTCTGCCATACAGATGGGTGAAATTCTAGTTCAATCATGGTCACTGCTCTACAGTATTCCATTATATGAACATATTACCATTGATTTATTCATTATTTTGTCAATGGATTACTGGGTTCTTTCCAGTTTACTGCTATTTTGAATAATGCTGTGGTGGACGTTTTCTATGTCTCCTGGTACACACAGAGTAGAGTTTCTTCAGAGTATAGCAGTAAGGCCACAGGGTATGTGCATCTTCATTTTTCTAGATGATGGCAAATTGTTTTCCAAAGGAGTTTACCAATTCACATCCTCACCAGCGGAATATCAGTTCTCCTCGTGCACACTGGATATTGTGAGAGTAAATAAAAGTTATTTTCTCTGTTGAGAAAGGGCAAAAGACCATTCGCTCCCGACCCGTTTTCTTAGAGTATTGCCTAAGACAGTGCCACAGTGAGCCTGAGTCCTTACTCTAACCTTTGGAATAGAGACAAATCTCTCTAGGGGTTTAGCCCAGTCCCCAGTTTTTGCAGTGTAGTTATCTTCAAGGTCGAGGGCCAAATAGCCTCGAGACACGTAAATGTGTACCTCCAGAATGAGCAAAGGGGTCTCTTGAGAGGTGTGTAGCAGACTTTCAGAAGGCCCCGTCCTTTGTCTCTCTGGGAGATAAGAGAAGTCATTGTTCTTTCTTCTGTTTTGCTCTACAAATTAGACGAGACTTTGTCCAAATTTCGTAGTCTCTTGCATGGACTATGCCATGTGTTTTCTCTCTTCTACATTGGTATGGATGGGGTCTTGCTGGCAGGATTGTTTTGTTTCTCCAACCTATTATTCTTCCATCCATTTTAAAAATAATTTTCTTTATTTTGGAATAAATTTAGATTTGCAGAAAAATTATAAAGATGGTATAGAGAGTTCCCATGCATCCCTTATTTTCACCCACTGGAAATTTTTATTTAGTTTAATATTTGTGTCTTCTATTGTTTGTGTATATATTGTGTATATTATATTTATACTATATTCTATTACATATATTTGCTAATGTATATTTTTGTCTCTGTAAGAGTCTGGGGAAGGTGTTGCTCCAGGTTTCAGTACTTACTACACGGCTTTAGCTATGTGAACGAAGAAAGGCCCTAGCTGAATTTGGAGGCAGAGGTAGGAGAGGGCCAAAGTGCTCCCCTAAGAAAATGGAAGGAATTTGTGTTGGGCTCCTGAGAGCAACAAAGCAGAGAAGGAGAAGAAGAGAGGGAGAGCTAAACAAGGACACAAGCTGATGCGGAGTTGTAGAGGGGCCCAAGGAATTGTTTTAAGAACCTGGATATCTGATGTTAATTTTACGTTTTGTCCATTATAAACCAGGGGTGCACAAAATATGCATTTTAGCCATATGCCTAATGGCCCAAGCCAAGGCCAGAACCAAATATTCTATCCTAGAATGAATTTCTATACCTAAAATTTTATTTTAAAATAATACAATTTTATTATTAAAAGTTAGAGTAGTGACTTTTTAAAGTGTGACATTTTACTGCAGCTACAGAAACATCTGGGCTCAGGCAGCTGCCGGATTGCTCTTTCAACCATCGCACCACACATTTACAGTTTTGTACCAAATGGACATCCACTTTCAAGTGAAGTCAGAGCAGGCACACAATGTCTTTGGCCAGTACTGCCAGCATGGTGTTCTGCTCCTGGAGATGTTGCCATCGATTTATTAAGCTTCCCTCCTAATAGTAAGTGACCAAGGTCAAAACTTTTTTTTCAATTATTTTATTGAGGTCATAATGGTTTATAATGTTGTACAATTTCAGGTGTACATTATTATTTATCAGTTTCTGTATAGACTGCATCATGCTCGCCACCAATAGTCTAATTTTTTTTTTCCCCCGAGGAAGATTAGCCCTGAGCTAACTACTGCCAGTCCTCCTCTTTTTGCTGAGGAAGCCTGGCCCTGAGCTAACATCGTGCCCATCTTCCTCTACTTTATATGTGGGATGGCTACCACAGCATGGCATGCCAAGCAGTGCCATGTCCGCACCTGGGATCTGAACCGGTGAACCCCGGGCCGCCGAGAAGCGGAAAGTGCAAACTTAACTGCTGCGCCACTGGGCTGGCCCCCAATAGTCTAATTTTTATCTGTCACCATATATATGTGCCCTCTACCCCTTTTGCCCATCCCCAACCCCTTCCCCTCTGGTAACCACTAATCTGTTCTCTTTATCCATGTGTTTATTTTCCACATATAAGTGAAATCATGCAGTGTTTGTCTTTCTCTATCTGGCTTACTTCACTTAACATAATACCCTCAAGGTCCATCCATGTTGTTGCAAATGGGACGATTTTGTCTTTTTATGGCTGAGTAATATTCCACTGTGTATATATATATATATATATACACCACATCTTCTTTATCCATTCATCAGTTGATGGGCACTTGGGTTGCTTCCACATCTTGGCTATTGTGAATAATGCTGCAGTGAACATAGGGGTGTATAAGTCTCTTTGAATTGTTGATTTCATGTTCTTTGGATAAATACCCAGTAGTTGGGATAGCTGGATCGTATGATATTTCTATTTTTAATTTTTTGAGCAATCTCCATACTGTTTTCCACAGTGGCTGCACCAGTTTGCATTCCCACCAGCAGTGTGTGAGGGTTCCCTTTTCTCCACAACCTCTCCAATATTTGTTATGTTTTGTCTTTGACCAAGGTCAAAATTTACTTCCTAGAGTTAAAGGTTAGGTGGACGGTGACAGTGCAATTTCACTGATGCAGGCTCACCAACTGAGTTTTGAGCACAGCTTAAAGAAGACAATTTCTGAATATTTTCAGGAGCAGCCTTAAGATTGTTTTTCTTGCTCTGGCCTATTTCTAATATGTGTGCAGCACTTACAATGCTTCACATGATCACAGGAGATAAATTTGTCCTCAAACCTTGGATCTGGAAATGTGGCATTGGAGCAAGTAATTGGCTTTCAAGATGACAAAACTATCTCTGAATTTCCACCTGCATCTCAGCTTTCATTGCATTCACACCAATTTCAGCGTCTTCACTGGAAAAAAATGATAGAGGTATCCTTCTAGCAGGTCATAGAGAAAATACTTGCAGCTTCAAGGCACATCAGTCTGGTTAACCGCTCCAGCAGCTTCCAGCAAATAAACTACCGTCACTGCAAGTAACCATTGGTTGTTAATAAGCCCTGCTATGTTGGTATCGTTATCTGCAAAGTACAGAATTAAGGTTCCTTTGTCCAAGTAACATTAAAAAAATATATATTATTGCTGCCTTTACGTCTTGCTTGATCTGCAGTTTGCACAGCACCATCGATAGCACCTTGCACCCTGTTAGGGAAGGAGTTCTTGTTTATTAAGAGTGGCAATGAGTTAAATTAGTGCTTTCTCAACTCTAGTGATCCCCAGGGATTCTGATTTGATAGTGTGGGGTAGGACCCAAGAATTTACATTTCTATCGAGCTCCCAGGAGATGCAGCTGCCTGTGAAGGGCCCACACTTGGAACAGCTGTGAGTTAAACAATAACCTCATCCCCATCCACTCTCTTCAATTGTGGGTCTGCTTTTCTTATTTTGCCAGTTTTTAAGCTTCATTTCAAGGAAACCCTTTAGCCCTCTGGTCTTTTTTTTTTCCAAACAGCTTTATTGAGATATAATTCACACACCATACAATTTATCCATTTAAAGTATACAATCCAATGGTTTTTAGTATATCCACAAAGTTGTGCAACCATCACCAATATTTTAGAATATTTGCATCACCTCAAAAAGAAACTCCATATCGTTTAGCTATCACCCCCACCTCCAGCTCCTCTAGGCCCCCAGCCCCTGGCAACACTAATCTACCTCTGTCTCTATTAATTGCCTATCCTGGACATTTTATAGAAATAGAACCATACAGTAATACTACTCAGCCATAAGAAATGATGAAATCCGGCCATTTGTAACAACATGGATGGACCTTGAGGGGATTATGCTAAGTGAAATAAGTCAGAGGGAGAAAGTCAAATACCATATGATCTCACTCATAAGTAGAAGAGAAAAACAATGACAAACAAACACATAGAGACAGAGATTGGAGTGGTGGTTACCAGAAGGGAAGGGGGGAGGGAGGAGGGTGAAAGGAGTGATTAGGCACACGTGTGTGGTGATGGATGGTAATTAGTCTGTGGGTGGCGAACATGATGCAATCTACACAGAAACTGAAATATATTACAATGTACATTTGAAATTTATATAATGCTATAAACCAATGTTATCACAATAAAAAAAAAACGAAATAGAACCATACAGTCACCTTCTGTTCTTAAGTGTTTTCTTGAAGGGACAGGACACAGCGATATTTGTCATGACTGAACATTGTTAGAAAAGCAACTCTGTTGGACACCGTTCTTTAAGAAATGAGGCTCTTGGGATGACGTCTGTTCCTGAACAGGGTCAGTGGCTTAGTAGTGAAGGTTATTTGGATTTTGAAGGTTTACTATTTACTGTTGCAGTGGGATCTACTTATTTTACGTGGCCACTACCCCACCTTCTGAGAACGACCCATAGTTTCTCTCTGAGGACTTGTCTTCACTGCTCCAGCTCCCATCACCACCCCTCCAATCCATGTTATGGACTGAAGGTTTGCGTCCCCCCCAAATTCATATGTTGAAATCCTAGCCCCCAGTGTGACGGTATTAAGAGGTGGGCCTTTCGGAGGGAATTAAGTCATGAGAGCCCTCATGAATGGGATTAGCGCTTTTAGAAGAAATCTGAATGAGCTTGCTTTCTCACTCTGCTCTCTGCTGTGTGAGGACACAGCAAGAAGGTGGCCATCTAGAAACCAGGAAGAGGGCCCTCACCAGAGCCCAACCATGCTGGCAGCCTAATTTTGTACTTCCCAGCCTCCAGAACTGTGAGAAATAAATTGTTGCTTAAGCCACCCAGTCTATGATATTCTGTTATAGCTGCCCGAGCTCACTACAACAACCCAATTCATAGGAGAGTGACTATGACCCATGCTCGTTCTGTCAGAGGAACTTCCCTGGACACTTTCAAATCAGCCCTAAGGGAAGGGAACTGTTTCTTCTCAGGTATCTGTGCTGGGAGGATGTGAGCCCTTGAGCTGCCATCAACCAGGGTTTCAACATCCTAGCTGAAACCTGCTGAGAGAAGCAAAGACAGGGAGAGAGGCAGGGGCTTGAGGAGAGGGAGATCCCCATCGTGTCCCTGGGGTCCCGAGGGCCACCCTGCTTCTTGCTTCCCCAAGACTTGGTCTGTTGGTTCTGGCCTCTATTCTAGAAGTACAGAATGGACTTCAGGCAGGCCTGAAGGCTCAGACTCAGAAACTTGTGGTAAATTAACCTTTAACGTCACCAGTCAGATGGCAAATGAGGAATGCGCAAGGGGTGTTTTGTGTCCGTTTCTTATGTCTAGTGAGCAGGCAAGCAGGTCACCAGGCTCTCCAGTATGACCGAAAGGGGCTAAGAGAGTAAAAAGACTCCAAGACAAGAGAGGGTAAGAGCTTCTCCTACCCAGTAAAATTCTCACTCTGTGTCCACCGTCCTTAAAGGGATCTCGGAGGAATCAAGGATGCAGGCTGCATGGTCTCCTGCTTTGTGAGGCTGTCGGGTGCACTATGTTTCTGTATCTTTTTTTTTTTTAAAGATTGGCACCTGAGCTAACATCTGTTGCCAATCTTCTTTTCTTCTTTTTTTTCTTCTTCTCCCCAAAGCTCCCCAGTACATAGCTGTATGTTCCAGTTGTAGGTCCTTCTGCTTGTGCTATCTATGTGAGATGCCACCTCAGCATGGCCTGATAAGTGGTGCCATGTCCACACCCAGGATCCGAACTGGCGAAACCCTGGGCCACTGAAGCAGAGTGCACGAACTTAACCACTTGTATCTTTTGACATTAGAGAAAATATTGAAAATATTCCTTTAACTGTGTCTTTGGGCATCCTTCCACCAATCACATCACCGTCCTACTGAGACAAACCGTGCAATGGATTATCCCAAGATCCTTCCAATAAATCCCTTTTTATCTAACATCCTTTTTGTTTGCTTTGTCATGTTTCCAAAACTGATCAAGTTGTATCAATTAATACAACTACTGATGCTAAGAAATCTAGTCCTCATCCTGCTTATCTAAAGATAATGTACTCACTATACTTTTGTGCAAAATATGACTATATATAACTGTTGAGCAGAAGATCATGTACTAGCTATCAATCCCAGGGGAGCAGAACACAGTATACTGGTCACCAATCCCAGGGGAGGACTCCAAACACTTCTGCCCATTGCATGTTTGTATCAGAGTTGTCAAGGAAAACACAACACAGTCAAGCACTGGATGGAACAACGCTTTACTCACATAGAGAAGAGACAAAGCAAGATCAGCTTCAATAGTGTGTGTTGGTCCCCCATGGCCAGCAGGTCCTCGGGGCAGTCAACACAGGGCAACTGGCCTATGAACACCCCTCTCGTGCCACAGGAGAAGGACCCTGATCCCTCCCCATGGAGTCTAAAATACTGAAAGCTGTGGGTGTGACTGCGGGCCTTTGACATACATGCTTAAGTGTTGAGGAGCACTCGTTGAGCTTGAAACAGGGAAAGATACTCCCACACAAGGTAATAAGCTCAGCACAGGCTGTGCGGGCTCTTTATCTCTTGGTGAAGAAGTGTTCCAGGCCCAACACCCATTCTTAGGTAGCTGAGCAGGGGTCAAAAGACTGCACATGAGACTGCCTTGCCCAAAAATAACCATATCCACTTGGAAACTTTGGCTTGCAAGGTACAGAGAACCCAATTCAAACAGAATTGGCTCACATAACTGATAAAGTCTAGTCATAAGGGCCCCAGCTCCATTTTTTTGTGACTCTTTCCCCTGCCTTCCTATGGAATACCGTCACCATTTTAAGACTGGCATTCTTGGGGCCCACCAGGGGCCAAGTGGTTAAGTTCGCACGCTCCGCTCTGGTGGCCCAGAGTTTCGCCGGTTTGGATCCTGGGCGTGGACATGGCACTGCTCATCAGGCCACGCTGAGGCGGCGTGCAACATGCCACAACTAGAAGGACCCACAACTAAAAAAAATATATACAACTATACACTGGGGGGATTTGGGGAGAAAAAAATCAGGGAAAAAAAAAAGAAAGTTGGCAACAGTTGTCAGCTCAGATGCCAATCTTAAAAAAAAAAAAAGACTGGCATTGTTTATGGAAGCAAAATGGGTGCAGACTTTGTCTCTCCTGAAATTAGACTCTTCTAATTGAACAAACTCAGCATTCCTGAAACAAAGGGGAAGCGATTAAGGCTGCCACTTGTTGGGACAGGCAATCTCAAAGTCACCGCATTGACCCAGAGTGTTTGGACTCAGTTTAGATAATAGTTGAACTTCAGTTATGCACCAGGTATTGTTGATGAACCAACACAGCCCTGCCCAAAAGAAACTCAAGGTCTCCTAGTCAATACATACATAGTTACTTTGACTATAATATGAAATGTTAATTTAAAGGTAACCCAAGAAATCCAGAGGAGGGTACTTAGCCTAACCTAGAGTGTCGTAAAGAGTCCCTGGTAAATATTTTCCCTGCGGTTGAAGGTATATCCACTTGGGACTTCAACTGCATACAGACACTCTGTGAGGGTAAGGCCTGACCCCAGAGTCTCCACTTATCCCTGGCAGGCACTTGCTCTCATGCCATCCTGAATCTGTTCCAGAAGAAGCCTTTGCATAACTGTATTTCAGCCAGTTAGTGGTTTTCTTGTTTCCATTTTGAGCCAGTTGTTCGGTCTCCTGTTATATTCTCTTTCATTAGCTTCTGACAGTGTAACAATCCTATCCTGCCCTCCTGCATTTGTTCTTACAACTCTCCACCCTCTTCACCTACATGTGAAAACTGAATTTTCATTCTCCAACGTATGGAGACATAGTAGCACTTTCTTCTCAGAGCAAGTCAGATGGCACTTGGGAAGGGAGAATTGACATTTATTAAGCACCAACTATGTGCCAGGCATGAGAGTAGATTTCTTCTTTTGCATCCATTTAATTCTCAAAGAAGGCCGTGAAATAGACATAGTATCCTTGATTTATAAGTGAGGAAACTGAGCCTCAGAGAAGGTGTGTTACCTACAGAAAGTTATACAGCGGCTTAGCAGAGTCTAAGCCCAAGGCAAGAAATCTATGCCCAAGGCCATCTGATTTCAAAGATTTTCCAAAGCTACATTCTCTTCATTACCCAGTGATTTCAATTTTGGCTGCAACAAAAATCATCCGGAGAGTTAAAACATACACACACACACACACACACACACACACACACGAAGACCTTGGCCCCACTCCAAGAGATCCTTATTTTCAACGGGTAGCGCCAAGGCATCAGTATTTTCCTTCAAAGCTCCTTGGAAGATTCTAATGAGAACCCAGGGTTAGAACAAATTGTACTAGAATGTACTGCCTCCCAAACCACATCAATAAATTTCATGAAACATAGCAGAGGCTGGACAGCACCTGTCTCGACATCTAAAAATAGCTAATAGTGGCACCAATACACCGTATTAAAGGAACTCAGGGTAATTTCACCTAGGATGCTTCACTCATGCAAAGTGTTTATGATAGGCCTGGGACCAAGACAGCACAAATCACATTCCAGAAGCTTGCTCTTGACTTAGCTTCTGAGCCTACATAGAATGCTTGACTTCTCAGCACACGCTACACATGTCCTGCCCCACATGCCCTTGGCCCAGCCCGGGTTCACTGCAGTTCCTGGGGAAGACAGTCTTGTACATGCTGACAGCTCCTCATCTCAATCAACTACCCATGCCTCTCTGCAACTCTGCCCAAAGACTTTCTCTAGCACCTTTGGAGCTGGCTCAGCCTGGGCACAGGGTGCCTAGGAAGTGCCAGGGACTTATTATCTCCAAGGGCAACACTTAACCAATGAGGAACAGAAGCCTGTGGCTAAATACCTCCGTTTCCCCATCCTTAGTGGGACAATTCAGAGGCTGCTTGGTTTCCCCGAGCTTCATTTGCACATGGTTATAATTACTCATAACTCGCCTGTTTTGGTGACTTCCTCCCTCACCAATGGTCCCGACTCCTGTGCTTCCTGGAATCACCTCCCCCAATCCTCTGCACCCAAATCCTCGTCTCAGGGTCTGCTTTGGGGGAACCAAACTAGAACAGCCTCCAGGTGTCTCCTTTTAGCCTCAGCTATAAATCAGCATTAAGCCAACAACGATAGTAATTTATACACGAATACTACTTTACAGCTTACAGAGAGCTTTCACAAATACTATCATTTGATCATTAAAGGAGAAGAACATTTCCTAACACTATCGCAAGAGGGTTTCGGGATGGATGCAATGGGCTTTAATTTCTTGAGAGAAAAGTATCCATTATCATAATAAAGACAGGCACGGATTAATTTTTCCCTGTATGCACATATTCTGCTGATTCTATTTGACTCCATTAGTGGGTTCTTCACAAGAAAAATGATCTATTCAAGCAAATATTAGAAATAATTCTATTGTTTTCTACAGGGGATGCTCAAGTGATTAGTGCAACAACGTCAGTGGGGTTTTTAAAAAACTTTTATCATGAATAGTCATTCATGCTTCATTATGTAAAATTATATGTTAAAATACGTGTTGTGGAAACAGTTTTCACTGAGATAAAAACAATTTAACATGGGTCACAGACTGGGGAGAACAGAGAAATTCTATCCTCCTATAATTTAAAAAAAAACGAGATAAAAAGGGAGAGATCATTGGGGTTGCACCATAAAAAGTAATATATCTTTGCCGTTTCTTTGCAACATACAAAAGATTCAGCTGGGTATTACAGCTTATAGCAGTCTTAGCTATTGAAAACTTTAAACAAAATTGACTGGCTCAAGGAAAAGATATTATTATTTTGAGAATAAGAATGAGCAAAACATGCACATCTCTCTCTGAGTCTAAATCCCTAATGAAATGGATAATCCCGCAGTAGAAGAACTCGATAGAAGCTATCATTGTTCCATCTGTGCTGAGTCAGGGCTGGCTACCTTGCACTCTTCTTCCCAGAAAGTAGGGCTCCTTGGTCGCATTGTAATCTTTCCTCTATAGTTTGGACCTTTTTACTACTGGTTGGATTTCTATTGTTTGTATCTTAAGGTATTCTAAAGCATTTCCTTAAAAACAAGATTAGAAGTTTTTTAAGTTCATATAGGAGGGTAGCACATTAACCATGTCGTTAAAGTTCTTTTAGTTTTATATTTACTTTTCAGGAAAATCTAGATGATTTCTTAAAATGTCTAAGCTATAATATCTACAAATGAAGCCTTTAATTTCCAGTTTTTTCTCTTAATCCGTTGGCCCCTGATCTTAATTAAAACATGCAATTTCATTCATCTTTTGAGGTCAGAATTTGGTCCAAGTGGTCATGACAAAGTAGGGTGCAAAATAGGTGTTTCCTCACTGAGGGTGATCATGTAAAGGGGCAAATTGCTTCTCAGGAAAAATATAAAAACAAAACAGGAAAAAGTGCTGATCCTAATTGCAGGACTGTGGGAGGGGGCGGGCCAGATATGGAAGCAACATCTGTCTAGGTTCATTGAACAGAAGAGCATGCCAAATGAAGAGAGAGGAGTTTGGGGACACTTCTCTTAGAGGGGAAGGAAGCAGGTGGGTAGAAAAAAGACACTAGGAATCAGTGGAGCCCCCAGAGAAAAGCTGGATTTTCTAGTGATGCTATATTTGACCTCCTCAGTACAGTCATAGTTTCTAAAATACATAAATGATTCCTATTTTAGCCATCAATTCCTACCTACACATTCTGGGTAAGGATGGGGAGACCAGAGAGTTGGGCTTGGTCTGTAGTCTAACATTTTTTTTTTTTGAATTTTTTTTTTTATTAATGTTATCATAGATTACAACCTTGTGAGATTTCAGTTGTACATTTTTGTTAGTCATGTTGTGGGTACACCACTTCCCCCTCTGTGCCCTCCCCCCACCCCCCCTTTTCCCTGGTAACCACCGATCAGATCTCCTTATCAATATACTAATTTCCACCTATGAGTGGAGTCATATAGAGTTCGTCTTTCTCTGACTGGCTTATTTTGCTTAACATAATACCCTCGAGGTCCATCCACGTTGTTGTGAATGGGCCAATTTTGTCTTTTTTTATGGCTGAGTAGTATTCCATTGTGTATATATACCACATCTTCTTTATCCAATCATCAGTTTCTGGGCATGTAGGCTGGTTCCACGTCTTGGCTATTGTAAATAATGCTGCGATGAACATAGGGGTGCAACGGACTCTTGAGATTTCTGATATCAGGTTCTTAGGATAGATACCCAGTAATGGGATGGCTGGGTCATAGGGTATTTCTATTTTTAACTTTTTGAGAAATCTCCATACTGTTTTCCATAGTGGCTGCACCAGTTTGCATTCCCACCAACAGTGTATGAGGGTTCCTTTTTCTCCACAACCTCTCCAACATTTGTCACTCTTGGTTTTGGATGTTTTTGCCAATCTAACGGGTGTAAGGTGATATTGTAGTCTAACATTTTTATTCTTGATAATAATTACAGGGAGATGTTCACATATTAATTAAAACAGTAGTAGTGTTCAAGATCCTGATGCTAGTTGTTACTGCAGGCTTAAGGATAGATTACAATAGTGTAAAATGTAAAAAATGTATATTTTGACCTGTTTTCCTTTGCTATTAATATGACATCACCTTTGGGAGGCGGGAAGATGTAATGCTCTTTTCAACACTTTTCTTTGGGACTTTTTATCTTTACCATTGGTTTTTGGATTGTGGATGGAAATCAATTTCTCGGGAAAATTTGAAATGCATTCACATCTTCTTTGAAGCAGATTTTTATCTAAAAGAGGTGATTATTTGTTATCAGCATTCCCAAAACGTCTGTTTATTGGGATTATTGCCCTCATCTGTGCTTATTTGTATAACTTATCAAATACCAACATCCTGGTCTGCAAGCAACTTCAAGAGGAAAAAAACGAGTTTGAAATGGATAGGACTGAGATTAACAAAGAGGGCAATTCTGATGTTCACTGTCTGAGGACTGTTTGAGACTCAGCTTAGTTGTTTTAGAATCATACAATAGCCCCATACTGACTTAAATTTTATGTGTATTGCTCATGAAGATGTCATCTTATCCAGATACAGCACTTAAATTCTCCGCTGGGTTTTGGAACAATTCCTGTTCTCCTCTTTGCTAGGATAGACACATCTTTTTGATATATGAATTTGAACTTCTGAAATTTTAAGTCATCAGTTAACGAGTTCAAACACTACCACATAACACATAACACTTGTTTGTATTTTCAAACACCAAATACTACTTTAAAATCCTGCCTGCTGTAACATTCAGATGAGTTTTCTTTCAACACTTGGAAATTATAATATCCTTGGATGTTTTATTTATCGCCTTCCTTTCTCCTACGGTAGCTGTTTGAATGTTGAGGGAATAGCACAAGCCAAAAAACTTAAGCTTGAGTCATGTGAATGTTATAAATGGTGGTGATTAGAACTGGACAGGGGAGCACAGATATTCCTAAGTCACTTTATGCAGATTTTTTTTCTGGGTCTGTCTAAGAGTTAGGTCCTTTGATATCAGCTAAAACTGTCAAAATTGTCAGTTGTGAAAATTCAAACCTTAGGACACATTCTTTATCTGAAAATCTGTAAGTATTATGCTAACTGTCCAGGTCCCCAGGAGAAAATCTGGTGAACAATATTTTGCAAGAGCAGGTTCAAATTTTCTAATACGTGTTTCCCAGTTGGAAACAAATCACTTTTATTACCTTTTTCTTATTTTTCATTTGTAATTTGTGGACTCATAAATATTATACATAGTTAAAAATTGAATGGAATTCTATGATTTACTTTTTCATACATTTTTTAGAAAGTAATTGGCTTGTTCTTTGGTGCTCTTATGATATTGAAGATGAAAAATATTATATAAGCATTGTGATGGATTTTGAGGTTTTAAAAAATTTATGGTAGGTAGGGGCTGGCCCCATGGCCAAGTGGTTAAGTTTGTGCACTCCACTTTGGCTGCCCAGGGTTCTCTGGTTTGGATCCTGGGTGCAGACCTACACACCACTCGTCAAACCATGCTGTGGCAGTGTCCCACATAGAAGAACTAGAATGACTTACAACTAGGATGTACAACTATGTACTGGGGCTTTGGGGAGGAAAAAAAAAAAGAGGAAGATTGGCAACAGATGTTAGCTCAGGGCCAATCTTCCTCACCAAAAAGCATACCTTAAAAAAACTTATGGTAGGGCAGTTGACTCTGGAATAATACGATTTCTGATTTTGTGTCTAAATTGTATTTTTTCTACTCCCACCCCCACCCTCATATACATCCTCCATTCATTAATTGCATTATGTATGGCACCTGGAGGGGAATGTTCTTCGTGAAAGCTGCTCCTAAGAGTGTGGGAGAGATGTCAGTACATCAAGCAAAATGTTTGATAACCAGTGGTTTTTGAGTTTGCCGATTTAGAAGGAGACATATTGTTGCAATTTTAACATTAATTTGTTATGGGATGTTGGAAATAAACCCAGGCACTTTGAGCGCTCTCTTTGATAGGCTACTTGGGTAGCCCCTTGGTTCTTGTTAAGAGCACTAGTAGCTATTTTCAGGTTGATTTTTCTTAAGCACGTATTTATTCTTTCTGGGTTTTGTTACTCTTTGAGGCAAAAACTAAGTCCTTAAAATTAATCTTGGATTAATATATATATTGATGTGTTAACTGGCCTAGAAAATCTCTGAGTTTTTTCCACAGACTCACCCACTCTGAACTTATGATGTTAGAGTATTTAGACACATTTGCAAAAAAAAAGAAATAAAGAAAGTAAAAGAAAAAAATAACCAATAAATATCATCTGGTTATGTTTTACTCATCTTTCTGGCTTGCTTCAATCTTTCAAAATCCTGATTCTGAATTTGGTATCCCTTCCACTTGGGTATCATCTGAAAACCTGGTCAGTTTGCCTTCTCAAGAGAGAGAGACCATTTGCTGGAGGGGCCTGTGCCTCCTCTCAGGGAGCCTAGCAACAGGCGGTCTCACAGGAAAGACTTCAAGGTGTTCAGCTAAGGGTGGCTGCTGTGTGCAAATTCCAAGTGCCTCACATCCAAGATTAGGATAATCCTCACCTCAGCAAGGTCATTCCACTGACCAGTAATCCAAGTCTTCCTAATTCCTGATGAGGCACTCCCGATCGGGTACCTCCTGCCCCTCTCAATTTCTCTACAAGTACAGAGGAGCAGAGTCCTTCTCCTGGAGCCAACCCTTGGTGCTTCCAACTGTGCCCTGACATTGTATGTCATAAATTTCATTGGCCCTCCTCTATATGTCCTCAATAAACCTGTTTTACCCCTGCATTATGTACTGTGCATAGCATTGGTCCCTGCCCTGGGATTTAACAGCTGGCACTCAACATGGGGCAAACACTACTTGACCCCATGCTATGGTCCTTTGGAAAGACAGAAGGGTTTACCTGGGGGTGGGATACATCTTCCCTGGAGTTGTTGGCAGGTCACCTGGCTGAGTTGGAATGGCCAGTGACTAGGTGGTCACAACGCTTATGCCCAAAGACTGCAGAAGCAATGCAGCAGGGTATCTTCAAGGAAAGGAAACTGTGGGATGATAAAGCTGCCCATAAGTCATCCCCTGGTATCTTCTTAGCAACTTGGAGATCCTCCCAAGCCCTAAAGATGACAACGAAGGTGTGGTAGGCAGAATAATGGGACCCTGAAGATGCCTGTCCTAATCCCCAGAACCTGTAAACATATTACCTTACATGGCAAAGGGGAATTAAGGTTGCTAATCAGCTGACTTTATGATAGGGACATTATCCTGGATTATTGTGTGAGCCTGATAGAATCACAAAGGGTCTTAAAAGTGGAAGAAGGAGGCAGAAGAGTCAGAGTCAGGTTGCGTTGGCAAACCACATAGTTGAGGGAGGAGTGTGTGCAGAGGCTAATACCTCCTGCTCTGCTTGGTCATCACCCAAGGCCAAATCAAGCAGCTTCTGCAAGGCCTGGGAAGCAGCCAAGTGGCTCCTGATCACCTCTGGAGATATCATCTCGGGACTCCTTACCCACGTGTGCACTGAGAGCTCCACAGAGCTGCAGGATTGGCTCTGTATTATTTTTTGGAGTCTGCTTATTAACACAGTGCTTTCTCGGACCTCTCACTAACTGTAGAAACCCTACTTAAGGCCCAGTTAATTTCTGCTCCTGAAAAGAAGCTTGTGTTTAATGAGTCCTTGGAGGAAGGTCTGCAAGGTCTGAAGACCTGAAGGCTGAATGGGTGCTAGGATGTGAACTCCCCTGGTGGGCTCCCAACATGAGGCTAGTCCTCTTACCAGGAGGCCCTTTTCCTCCCGCAGACTGCCTGAGATCTTCCAGTTCCCACTGTTACTGACAGATAGGGTGCTCCCTGACCCTTCCAACGGAGTAACAGTGGGATAGGG
This sequence comes from Equus quagga, assembly GCF_021613505.1. Classification (NCBI taxonomy): domain Eukaryota; kingdom Metazoa; phylum Chordata; class Mammalia; order Perissodactyla; family Equidae; genus Equus; species Equus quagga. The sequence goes on from NC_060276.1 coordinate 110,984,173, forward strand.
TCTCTAAAACTATAACTCTTAGACGAAAACCTAGGAGTAAATCACGACTTTGAATTTGGCAATGTGTTCTTAGACGTGACATTAAAAGCACAAGCAAAATAAGAAAAAATAGATATATTCAACTTCATCAAAATCAAAAACTTTTGTGAATTAAAAGACACTATCAAGAAAGTAAAAAAACAACCTACAGAATAGGAAAAAATATTTTAAATCGTATATCTGATAAGGGTCTAATATTTAGACTATATAAAGAACTCTTACAATTCAACAACAAAAAGACAAATAACCCAATTTAAAAATGTGCAAAGCACTTGAATAGACCTTTCCCCAAAGAAGATGCGGAAATGGCCAACAAGCACATGAAAAGATGCTTATCATTAGTCATTAGGAAAATGCAAATCAAAACCACAATGAGATACCATTTCACACCCACCAGGATGGCTATATATATATAAAAAAAAGCAAAAGCTAGAAAATAACAAGTGTGGGTGAAGATGTGGAGCAATTGGAATCCTCATACATTGCTGATGGGAATATAATGTGGTATAGCTGCTGTGAAAAACAGTGTGGCAGTTCCTCAAAAGGTCAAACATAGAATTACCATATGGTCCAGCAATTCCACTCCTAGGTATATACCCAAAAGAATTAAAAAGAGATGTTCAAACAAAAACTTGTTCCATCAACTGACGAATGGATAAACAAAATGTCATATATCCATATAATGGAATATTAATCAGCTATAAAAAAAATGAAGTGCTGATATATGCTACAACGTGGATGAACTTTGAAAACATTACGCTAAGTGAAAGAAGACAGACAGAAAAGACCACATATTATGTGATTCCATTTATATGAAATAGCAAGAGTAAGCAAATCCACAGATATAGAAAGCAGTTTAGTGATTGCCAGGGACTGGGGGAAGGAGAGAATGGGGAGTGATTACTTAATGAGCACAGAGTTTCCTGTGGGGGTGATGAAAAAGTTCTGGAACTAGATAGTGGTGACGGTTGCACAACATTGTGAATGTACTTAATACCACTGAATTGTATACTTTAAAATGGTTAAAATGGTAAATTTTATGTTATGTGTATTTTACCACAATAAAAAAAAGAACAAATAAAAAAACCACAGCCATCTAACAGGGTGATATTCAGAGCGTGTCTGCCTGTCCTGTCCATGACGATACCAAGACCTTGCCAAATACCTTGCAGAAATCTCGGTACACTATTTGTACCGCACTGCTTTGATCAACCACCTTAACATCATTAGTGAAGGTACAAAGGAAATCTGATGACTTATTGGACGTTCTGTGTGACCCCACCATCCTAGCTCCTACAGTTCACTAATTTCCTGTGTGGGTGCTTACAAATCATTCTTTCCATATTGTCATCAATTAACTGAGAGTAACATCAAGCATCCTAGACTGTTATTTTTGCTATTGTCTCATGTTTCAGAATTAGGACCCCCCCCCACACACACCCCGATATCCTTCCATTCCTCTGGCTTTTTTCTCTTGCTTTCCAACCATAGAAATTCAGGGTCTCATTTCTAAGTTTTCTATGAGGTTTACCATATTCACCTTGGCCTCAACCCCAGGACTTATAGCCATCTTTTGTCTGTGTTTTTTTCTTCTTCTGTTTTTTTTTCCTTCTTCTTTTTTAAATCTCACCTCTCACCACTCTCCTCTTCACCCACTCCACTCCAGCCACACTAGTTTCCTTCCAATTCCTTACATCAAATATGCCATACTTCCTCACACCAAGCTCTAAGATTTGGCACTCTCTGTTCTCTCTGCCTGGAAAGCTTATTCCCTAGATTCTACTGGTTCCTTCTCTCACTTTCTTTAGATCTGTGCTCAAATGTCACTTTGCTGGGCAGGCCTTCCCAGACCACTCTATCTGAAACAGCAACCCCCGCAGCCCCTCTCTAGCATTTCTCTCTCTTGCTGTTTATGACCTCCTGACCTATTTGTTTATCTGCTTATTGTTTATCTCCCGCTGTCACTCCCTTCTCCTCACCTCTTGCACTTCTCACTACCTGACATATTTATGTGTTTATTTTTAGACTGTCTGGCTCCCCTGGGATATCATGGGGGCTCAGTATTATTTATGTAATAAATCAAAGTTGGCCTTCAACTCTCCCCTGACCCATTCAGTCAATCAACCAAGAATTATTGAGTAATCTTTATACGTCAGGCATTGTGTTAAGTCTCTGAGACACAGAAAATGAAAATACATGGTCCATGCTTGTAAGGAGCCTCTGGACTAGTAGGAGTAGACAGACAACAATAAATCATAGGAGGGGCCATGATCTCGGGAATGTCAAGGAGGTGGAAAGGGCTGAGGTTTTCTAAAGGTTGAGGAAGGTTTCCACAGGTATGTTCAAAGTCACTGAGGTGGGAGAGAACATAGCTCATTCAACAAACTTTATATTCTAAGGCTGGAGCCCCAGATGCAGAGGAGAGGAGGGTAGCACTTACCATCACCTAATTAATTTGTTTACGGTTTATCTATTCACCACTCTCTTTCCCCTTTTTTCTTGGGCTCATCACCTCCTGAGCAAGCCCCCAGAGCCTGACTCTGAAGGGCAACCAAGCAAAGTTTGACACCTGCAGGTGATGAAGCATGTGGTCAAGAAGACAGAAAGAGGGAAGTGAGGCAGGGAGCCCAGCAGCTATGATGTTTGTACAAAGCCATCATTATTCCTGCTTGCAGATGGCCACAGTACTTAAGAAAGCTGCCAAGTCAGATTAAAATCAATCAAGAATGTAGAATATGGGTCTTAGGTTCAACAGACAGAACTACTGGCGAGGGAGTCGTTGCTATACAAAAGCCTCCCTGTTTCAGCGTAGGTTGGAGCAGGGCAGTGTTCAGAGAAAGGCTGGTTAACCAACCCAGCATGTAATTGAGTCTGTTCTTTTCTCTGTCCTACTAATGATTCATTAAGCAGAGTGTACCGCTCACTGTGATCCAGACTCATGACTTCAAATCAAACAGAGGAGGCCAATTTCTGTAAAGTACAGGATGGAAACAATCAGTGCCCTGGGCTTGGTTAGGGCAGACTACAGAGGCAGGGACTCTGCAATTGCTTTTCCCTGGGCGAGGCATTTTGGGAAAGCTACAGCTTCAGACCTAGACACAGAACGGGTAGTAGAAAAAGTCTAGGCTAATGATAAACACATGCCTTGGGCTTGGTTACCACCATGCCAACTTTTTTGAATAAACCTACAAATAATTATGAAGTTAGGACATTTTGGTATAGTTAAATGATTAGATTAAGGAAAGAAACGGACAACTGGCAATAAATATTTTAAATAGAAATACTATAGTGTTAAGAAATTAAATTTGATCTGTTACTTTAAGGAAAATTGAAAATTGTTGGAAAGTTAGTGTGTGGGGAATTAATAATAATATTCATGTGCCATTGTATATCTACTATGTACTAAGTACTATTATAGGTCCTCAGCACACTTTATTTTATTTCATCTTCAAAATAACTTTCTGAAATATGTATTATTAACCTCATTTAACAGATGAGGAAACTGAGGTTCTGAAAGATAAAGCAAGCTGACTAAGTTACACAAAAAAGCCAAGATTTAAAGCCTGGCTCTGCCTAACTTGAAGGGCATACTGTTTTGTATGGTGCCCTGAAAAGCTCTTCCAGGCTTTTGTGGCAAACATCAAGTATCTTCCCAAAGAGAATCCCGTCGAAGAAAGAATAAGATGAGAATGAGGAAAGTATTTTTACTCAATGTGAATTTCCAACAATGGAAATCACAGTAAGGAGGTACAGTTTCTTTAGTAGTTGTAAAAACACATGATTCTCCACTCTTAAATTAGGAGATATCCACAAGCAATAAGAAAGCAGTTGAAGGAAAGACTTATTTAAGAGGAAAGAAATCACCTCAATTCAAGGTTAAATCATGAATATAAATGAGATATAAAATAAGCATCTTCATGAGAAACACAGAGAAGCTTCAAGAAAAGAGGCCTTTTGTTGAGGGTTTGTGCGTTAGCCATTATAGGGGAGATCCAAAGGAAATTCTAGATGCTGGTCTTCTATCTCATCTGTGCCTAACTATTCTAGACCTCTGACATATGCTCATGAAACATTTCGTTTCTGTTTCAGGTAGAAAGAACACGAAAACACATACACACACACAAATCCCAAAATAGCAGAAGATCGGAAGTGGGCTTTTCGGGATTCCCAAATTGAAAGGAATCTTAAGGTTGTAAGTGTCCGCCCCTTTCTGTGGCAGAGGAGTCCCCTCTGCCATGTCATCTGTTTGAACATCTCCAACCACTGAGAGCTTACCCACTTCGATTCCAGACTCTTAACTATTAGTAGTACTTGTTTATATTTTATCTGAAATCTACCACCCTGTAACTTTCATCCATTGGTCTTATTTTCCTCTTGGAACTAAACAGAATTCTGTCTTATATCCCATCTTTTTCAATGCTGTAAGAGTCATCCTTTTTCCCCTAAATATTTTATTCTCTGAGCTAACCATCCTCACTCATTTTGGCTGTTGCTCATATGTCATGATTTATAGCACTATATGATATGACTCCTATGAAGGAGTTCAAGTTGGTCTACGTCCCTCAAGAAATATGTTTCCCAGAATTGAACATAATAAATCAAAGTATAGTAAGATTGATTATCAAAAGCATAGAACAGTCAGAACACTATATTTCTGCTTAAACAGCCCAAGATTCCTTTGTTGTTGTTTCCTTTTCTTTTGTAGCCTCATCACACTCTTGGTTCTTACTGGCCTCAGGCCACTAAAATCCCCAAGTCTTCTTTTCCACATGCTGCTATTTAACAAGTTTTCCCAATATCCTTATATACCCTTATATCCTTCTCCCTATATCCTACCTATATCCTTAACTTAGGTTCCAAGGACAGCACACTAAAACTTTAAGTTTCATTTTAATAGAGATGGCCATTTTCGCATTTATTTACGCATTTATCCTGCATTATTCCAAAAGATACTAGCTGAGACATCATCCCTGGGCCAATGCCAATTTGGAACCTGCTTTGTCATTTGATTTATTCATACTCCCTCCCAGCCTCTTGTTCTCCGTACACTGATAACCAGGTCCACTCAGCCCATATCCAGGGTACTTAAAAAGGACCATGCTAGGAAAACAGCCCTGTTCAACATACACCTTTGACAAAATTTGCCAGAGTTGACAAAAATAGATCCATTGCTCAGCATTCTTAGGAAGGAGTGGTTATGCTGCTCAATTATCTTATCAACCACCCAGTTTCTCCATCTTTTCTGCAAGGATGCCATGAAAGTCTTTGAAAAATGCTTTGCAGAAATACAGAAACCTCTATGTCCACAGGATTCCTTTGATCTGCTAGTCTAATAAAGAAATCACAAAAGAAACCAAGGCCTGTCTGTCAGGCTGTCTTGTCTTAGTAAATTCATGCTGGTTTCCTTAAGGATCACCTTTTCTCTCTCTGGGAGTTCACAGACCACCCATTTGATATTTTTATTTTATTTTTTTTATTGAAGTAACATTGATTTATAACATTGCATAAATTTCAGGTGTACATCATATTTTGCCTTCCGTATAGGCTGCATTGTGCTCCCCACCAATAGTCTAGTTGCCATCCATCACTGTACACATGTGCCCCTTTACCCCTTTTGCCCTCCCCCCACCTCCTTCCCCTCTGATAACCACCAATCTGTTCTCTGCATCGATGTGTTTGTTTATCTCCCACATGAGTGAAATCATACTGTATTTGTCTTTCTCTGTCTGACTTATTTCACTTAGCATAATACCCTCAAGGTCCATCAACGTTGTCCCAAATGGCATGATTTTGTCTTTTTTATGGCTGAGTAATATTCCAGTGTGTGTGTGTGTGTGTGTGTGTGTGTGTGTGTGTGTGTGTGTGTACACCACACCTTCTTTATCCATTCATCTGTTAATGGGCTATTGTTTCCAAGTCTTGGCTATTGTAAATCATGCTGCAGTGAACATACGGTTGTATATATCATTTTGAATTAGTGTTTTCATGTTCTTTGGATACATACCCAGAAGTGGAATAGCTGGATCATATGGTAGTTGCATTTTTAATTTTTTGAGGAATCTCCATACTGTTTTCCATAGCGGCTGCACCAATTTACATTCCCACCAGCAGTGTACAAGGTTCAATTTGATAGTCTTAATGCAGAATTAATACTGAAACCCCTGTTAACATTTGTATCACCTACTTCTCCCCATTTTTGAAAACCAAGGCATTTGCCCATCTCCTGTCTTCAGGAAGCACTTCTATTTCCCAGAGATTGCAGATGATATTTTAAGGATCTCTTTTGAAAATTGTTTTTATATTCTCAGATATGATTTGTCCAAACCTGAAGACTTGCATTCTTTTAGTCTGCATCCTTGGAATGGCAGTGATGGTGGTAGGGGAAGAGAACAATTTCCCTGAAGAATGAGGGTACTGTTTTTAGAAGGAGTGAGGGATACTGGGCAAACAAAAGAGATTCCACCGCAGCGATGAACCTTCAATTCAAATACCCTTCAGCAAGTCTCAGTTCTCTCTAGCTAGTCTTTCTTGCACTAGTGTTACAGGTCTGTGCTGTTCTTGTGGTTTGAGTGATTGATTGCTCTCTCCCTCCTCCCAGGTTTTTATGTGTCTCTTACAATCTGAGCTCCTCGGAGAGCCTTAGTCCCTCTCACCAGAACCTCTAGTCTCTAGGATTACTTCCTTCACTATTATTAATAAGGGGCTCTGGTCCCTTCATACAGACAAAAGTCCCTTAGCTTATTTGTAATTGACATTTCCTGGAGGCAGATGTATTCATTTGGTTTTATTGCTTTTAGTAGGCCCCGATCCCATTTTCACAGTTTCTGTTACTAACGTGGTTGAAAATTAGCCAAAGACCAGAGAAGATGAAGCCATCAGGGGCTTCCAAGGTCAATAGGCTACGAAATAAATTATTCCATTATCAGGATGAAACCTGAATTCTCACATTAACCTTCCTAATTGCTTGCTTACCTTGTTTTTATACTTTCTAAGTGAACAGGAACAAAGCCACTTGCTGCTGTTCTCATTAACACTAATGATCAATAAGTCGAAAAAATTTTTTGCTGATTCTTATATTTTGGTTCAACATTATATATGCTTAATTTAGAGCTTATTAGAGCATTGCCAGTTTTGCTCATTATCTCCTCTGCAAGATGAAGGTGTTTCCTAGGCAAGTAGTTCACATGAAGCAACAATGACTGACTCAGTTTTTGTAATTAAGCAAGGCTTTCAGTTATATTTACTGCTGGGGGCGGGGAGGGAAGAAGCAAGTATTAGCATTTAATATTGACTTATTTTAGATACTCTCAAGAGAAAGAGGTGCTTATAACAACTTTAGGGCTGAATTTAATGACCAGAGCTGTCTTGGAGTCCAAGGGAAGTGTTTGCACACTTATATCCTTCCCTAAGCTCTTCTGAGGTTCTTTCCACCATTAAAATCATGTTTTGAAATGAAATCCCCATACATGCTAAAACATGGATGAACCTTGAAAACACTATGCTAAGAGAAGGAAGTCAGACACAAGGGACCACATACTGCATGCTTCCATTTATGTGGAACGGCCAGAATGGCAAATCTATAGACAGAAAGCAGATTAGTGGTTGGCAGGGGCTTGGGGGAATAGGGAGATTGGGGGTGATGGCTAAGGGGTGTAGGGTTTCTTTCTTGAGTGATGAAAATGTTTGTGTTATATTTGAGTGATGAAATTGATTGTGGTGATGGTTGCACAACTCTGTAAATATACTAAAGGCTATTGAATTGTACACTACAAATGGATGAATTGTGTGGCGCGTGAATTGTAACTCAACAAAGCTACCATTTTTAAAAAATGACACGCTACTCCTCCTGTTGCCATTATATACCACTCCCTGTCTTTCTTTAGAGTCTTTAGCAACTGGATCACTGTCACCTTTTCCACCAGGTCTTGCTACCATCCTGAATGACTTTGACATCCACATAGATGACCCACTACTCAATACCCAATGGAGTCTTTTCCTTGATCTTCTCTACTCCAGTGACCTTCACCTCCTTTCCACTCGGCTACCCACTCCGCCCTTATTTGTTGCATACCCTACCCTATCTCCCCACCTCTTCCATCTCTGAAATAATGCATTCACATGTGTCTCTCAGAACACAGCCTCCAGTACTTCCAGTTGTCTCACTTAGTTGCTCTAATTACAACCTGGCCTTAATAGGCATAGGGTCTTTCTCTTCCTTGACCCCACTACTTTGTCTCTTTCTGCTCTATCAGCGTCCACAACCTCCCTCCCTGCCCTGAAACTCCCTGCTTTCATTGTCACTGCTTTCCTTGTCTGGCTTGAATTCCATGCCTCATCGCTTCAGTCTCTAGTCCTTCTATCTCAACCATCTGACAAATCTCAACTGTCCATCAATGCAACTAATTAGAGAATGACTCAGCCACAGATCTCATCTCCACTGTGCACTCAGTGCCCTCAGTTATCCTTTCATATTGCTCCAGAAGCTCCTCTCCGGTTCTCCAAGTTCTCTAGTAGAAACCTGCTTCACACATCTCAACCAATCTCTACCTCCTTCTTAAGCCCAGCAGATAATCTTACCTCCTCCTCTATGTCAGAGAGGAAGAAGCTCTTTCCATACCATCAACTATGTGCTTACTTCCATCCTTTCTTCCTCCCCTACCATTCACTTATCTGAGAAAAATGGAAGAAATGCCCCTTCTCTCATTTAGTCTCTCTACCTGTGTCCTGGTTTGCATCACCTCCTCACTACTCAGTGTACTTGTAGTATTGAGTGTTTACTCCTTTCCCCCATATCTTCAACCTCTCCCTCTCTACTGACTCCTACCCATCAATACGTCTCTCCCTCCTTAAACCAGAACAGCACCTCTAACTTGACGCCACGGCCCCTCTCCAGCTACCTCTGTATTTTTTTCCTCCTCTTTAAATACAAACCTCCTAAAACAGCTGTCTCCACTTCTCCCTTTCCATTTTTTCCTCCAGGTGCTGCAATGAGCATTTCTATGTGACACTTCACTCAAATGGCTTTTTTTTTTTTTTTTTGAGGGAGATTAGCCCTGAGTTAATGTGCTGCCAATCCTCCTCTTTTTGCTGAGGAAGACTGGCCCTGAGCTAACATCCATGCCCATCTTCCTCTAGTTTATATGTGGGACGCCTGTCACAGAATGGCCTGCCAAGCGGTGCCATGTCTGCACCCAGGATCTGAACCAGCAAACCCTGGGCCGACGAAGCAGAACGTGAGCACTTAACCACTGCACCACAGGGCCGGCCCCTCAAATGGCTTTTTTGAATCCAGTGAGCCCTTTCTGTTCCTATTTGAATTCTCAGCAATATTTGGCATATTTGACAACCTTCTCCTTCTTATCAGGATTTCTTCCTTTAGCTTCAAGACTCTACATACTTCTGGATCTTCTCCCATGCTTTTGACCACTACTTCTCAGTATTCTTTTGAGGCTTTTCCCCTGGCCCCCCCCCAAAAAAAATTAGTACTCCTGAATTGTGTCCTGGGTATTTGTATAAGTGATCTATTAATGTGTAACAAGTTAACACAAACTTAGCAGTTTAAAACAACATCCATCTATTTTCTCTCAGCTTCTGTGGGTCAGGAGTCCAGGCATGGCTTAACTAGATCCTCTGCTCAGGTCTCACGAGGCTAAAGTCAAGGTGTTGTCTGGGGCTGTGTTCTCATCTGGAGTTGAGTCCTTTTCCCAGCTCATGCAGGTTGTTGGCAGAATTCAGTTCCTTGTAGTTGTAGGACTGAGGTCCCTGTTTTTTTGTTGGCCATCAGCTGGGTCCATTCTCACCTCCTAGAGGCTACTCTCAGGTCCTTCCACATAGTCCCCTCCTTCTTAGCAGTGAAGAAATCCCCTCTCATCAAATTCCTCTTATGCTTCAAATCTCTCTGATTTCCTCTACTAGCCAGAGAAAACTCTCTTCTTTTAAAGAGTCTCATATGATTAAGTTAGGCCCTCTTTTATAATCTGTCTATTTTAAGGTCAACTGATTAGTAACCTTAATTACATCCGCAAATTCCCTTTGGCCAGGTAACATAACATAATCATGGGAGTAACACCAGGTGGGGAACATCATGGGAATCATCTTCTAATTCTGTCTTTCACAGTACTTTTTAAAAAAATGATTATTGTTATATACATTCTTCTGAAGTGATCTCATCTTCCTACTCAGCTTCATTTACCAGCTCTATGCTGATGACTCACAAATCTCTAGCTACAGCCCCAACCTCACTCCTGAGCCTTCAGACATGTATCAACAACCCCCACTACCCATTTGGAGGCCCCACATATATCTGATTTTGGAGATTGAAAGAGGAGTTCAGCAGCAGTCTGCCTTCTTCCTGGGTTCCCTCTCTCAGGAATCATCCCCCAATGTCATCCTTGACTTTACACCCACTCCCTTTGCCCTCACATCAAAGTAACCCACATCAATCAATCCTACCTCTTAAACTCTCTCTAATCTATCTCCTTCTCTTTATTCCTTGTTCAGGCTACCTTCACCTCTCATGCGAATTATTCAATAGCTTCCCAGTTGGTCCCTTGGCCACGAGTCTTGACCTCTGCAGTGGACATTATGGATCTGCTTGCTCAATATCTATTCTAATCTTTAGCTAGGCTTCTGGCTGTGATGTAGATTCCAACAACCAGCTGCACCCATGCAAGATTTGGAAGAGGGAAGTGATATATCATGAAGAGGGGGCCTCGCTTCTGCTGGCAAGCATGGTTATGGAAGCATTTGGCTTTCAGTGGCAATTGTAGAGGGAGTCCAGTGACCAGTCCCTAGCCACGTGAGTGAAAAAAGGCAGAATCCAAGCACCCATTTTGCTGGCAACAGCTTTCTGATTTCTCAATCACAGCAGAGGAGGAATAGTCCTGAAGCCAGCAGTTATGGAGAGAGCTTCTTCTTCTTCTTCTTCTTCTTCTTTTTTTTTTTTGGCTTAAACAACAAATATTTATTTCTCACAGTTCTGGAGGCTAAGTCCAAGATCAAGGTGCCAGCAGATTTGATTCCTTGTGAGCACCCTGGAGAGAGCTTCTTAATATTCCAGCTCACTGATCATAGCAGACACAGCAGCTCCCTGGCGATCAAGGTCTACAGTGTTATTCTGGAAGGTTTTCCTGGAAACAGCCTAGATTTTGCTCTTCCAGCTCTTCCAATCATTTTTAGACTGCTTCTGTTTCTATCAGTTAGAATGGCTTATTTTATCTGCAACTAAACTCTGACTACAATATATCTTGCAATTAACCACATTTCATCCAGAGTGATCTTTCTGAAACTCTGAAACTCAAATCTTATAACGGGACTGCCTTTGCTTAAAATCTTTCAATGTTCCTTGATATCCTTATATAAAGCCCAAATGTTTTAATCTTGTCTGAAAGGTCCTGCATGATCTGATCTTCCTGTCCTCTGCAGACTGGTCTTTACCTAGTTACTCTCTGGCCACGCTGACCTTCCATTCAGGTCCCTAAGACAGTCATGCACTCATCTCTTCATCTTTGCATATGCTATTCTCTCTGTGTGGAACACTCCTGCCCTGTCTTCTCTTGACTAACTCTCATTTTTTTTCACTCTTGGCCTAAAGGCTGTGTCCTCCAGGAAACCTTCCCTGACCCTACCACCCATCACTGCAGTCCACCAAAACTCTGCATTAGGCCCGCTCCCATATACTCCCACAGCAGCCTGGCCTTCCCCCTTTGAAACACTTACTCTACTGCAGTGGGACTGCCAAATTCCATGTGAACCTGGTGGAAGTTTCCACGTCTAAATTGTTCTCTAGTTCATCCCCAGTATCCAGTGAGTGTGTGGCCCTGACTTAGGTGTACAAATTGAATGAAGTAATAAAGAAATTGAAGCATTTTAAGCAGAGGGTCTAATCTCTATTGGACTTATGTTTTAGAAAATATACTCAGGCGGCCATGTGGAGACGAACTGTAATGGGATCAGGAGGAGGGAAGGGGCTGAGATAGAAGGTCCAGTTTTTTGGTCTGACCTAGTGCAGTATTAGTAGGGAGAGAAAGGAGGAGAATACTTTATATGCTTTGGTAGGGGGAGGTGAGGCAGGAAAAACTGATAACACTCAAGAAGTAACGAGATAGGAGCTTATTAAATCTTCTTTTAGCATTCCAATTCAATTTAATTAACATTTTTTGAGTGTCTATTCTATGCAAAGCATTGTATTAGTTCTGTGATATAAAGATTAGTAAGATACTATCCCAGTCCTGGAGATTACAAGGGTTTCAGTTGGCTAGTGGAGACACAAATACTTCTTTTTTCTTTGGTGAGGAAGATTGGCCCTGAGCTAACATCTGTTGCCAATTTTCCAATTTGCCTCTTTTTGCTTGAGAAAGATTGTCCCTGAGCTAACATCTGTGCCAATCTTTCTCTATATTTGTATGTGGGATGCCTCCACAGCATGGCTTGATGATTGGTGTGTAGGTCTGTGCCTGGATCCAAACCCACAAACCCCAGGCCTCGGAATCAGAGCACACAAACTTAACCACTAGGCCAGCCCTGAGACATGAATACTTTTAATACCAGGCAGAGAGATCACAGGAGGAAAAACTGAGTTTATGATTCTGTTTTTGTTTTTTTGGCTGAGGAAGATTGGCCCTGAGCTAACATGTGCTGCCAATCTTCCTCTTTTTGTATGTGAGCTGCCACCACAGCATGGCCACTGACAGCTGAGTGGTGTCAGTCCATGCCCAGGAACTGAACCCAGGCCACCAAAGCAGAGTATGCTGAACTTAACCACTAAACCTCAGAGGCTAGCCCAAGTTTATGTTTTGAGGGGCTGTGTGTGTGGTTTTTCAGTTTATGTGTTTGTTTGTTTTTGCCTAACAATAATGGGCTAGTAGTTTATGGGCAACAGACAGTATACTGTGGTGGAAAAACATTGCCTGCAGATAGAACATAGGGGCCCTAGATCCTCATCTGCCACTAGGTAGTATGATCTTGAACAATTTGTTTAACTTCTCTGGGGCTTAATTTACTCATTTCTAACATTAAGTTTTTGAGTAAAATAACCTTTAAAATTCTATTATTTTATATATTTGTTGTAGTTAAGATGTGTGTGGTATTTCTAAATATTTTCCAGATCATTCAATTAAAATGTCCATGTATTCTAAATAGTGCTTTTGGATAAGTGTTTTAACTTTGCCCTATAGTATTTAGAAGAGAAAAACACAATCTGGTCACAAATAAACTATAAACTTGGGTTTCTTGATTCTAAGAGATTAATGATAATATTATCCATTTTTGACAATTAGGGACAGTTTACTGGAAAGTGCCCCCTCCCGCCCACCCATTTCCTCAGCTTTTTCAGCCTTACGATTTTTTAAATTTTGCCTTATCTATTGCCTGGAACAAATGCTAGACTTTGCCAGGAATGTAAAGAAAAACCTCAAATCAGTCTTTTTTTGCCCCTTTGATAGAGAAGTTGTTTTAAATTCTGGGCTCAGATTGTACGAGAATTCTCTTTAAATTTCAGTGGAAAGGAGACACATAAAGGAACACAAAAAGCAGGTTAAGAATCGAGAAAAAAAGCCATCCACTTGAAAGTTCAACTGCTCTCCCCATCACTATGGTTCTTTCTCCTTGTAACTAAGTGTGCAAGAATGGCCAGTAATACCAGCAGTTGTAACAGATGAACCTGGAAAAATCAGTGGCTTAATACAAAGTTACTTCTCATTCACTTCAAGTACAACTGGGGGGCCCGGCCCAGTGGCGCATTGGTTAAGTTTGCACGTTCCGCTTTGGTGGCCCAGGGTTCACTAGTTCGGATCCTGGGCGTGGACCTACGCACGGCTTGTCAAGCCATACTGTGGTAGGCGTCCTACATATAAAGTAGAGGAAGATGGGCATGGATGTTAGCTCAGGGCCAGTCTTCCTCAGCAAAAAGAGGAGGATTGGCAGCACATTAACTCAGGGCTAATCTTCCAAAAAAAAAAAAGCCATTTGAGTGAAGTGATACGTAGAAATGCTCATTGCAGCACATGGAGGAAAAAATGGAAAGGGAGAAGTGGAGACAGCTGTTTTAGGAGGTTTGTATTTAAAGAGGAGGAAAAAAATACAGAGGTAGCTGGAGAGGGGCCGTGGCGTCAAGTTAGAGGTGCTGTTCTGGTTTAAGGAGGGAGAGACATATTGATGGGTAGAGAGGGAGAGGTTGAAGATGTGGGGGAAAGGAGTAAACACTCAATACAGCAGATGTTAGCTCAGGGCTAATCTTCCTCAAAAAAAAAAAAAAGAAGCAGAAAGTACAATTGGTGGTAGGGATGATGATGGTGGTAGTGGTCTGTGTGTGTCTGCTCCAAGCAGGCATTCGGGAACCCAGGCTGACAGACTCAGCCATCTTCAAAGCCTAACTTCCAAGGTGACCCTGGGTGTCAATGTCCAGGGGGCAAAAGCAGAGTTGAGGAGGGAGGGAGGGAAGAGGCTTTCCTATGGAAGATTTTTCTGGGCCCCGCCTGATATCACTTCCATCCACGTTTCCTCAGCCCGATCTCAGCCCCGTGGGCACGCATACCTAACTGCAGGGTGGCTGAGGAATAGGGTCTAGCTGTGTGCCAAGGATGACAAAGGGCAGATTTTGATTATTGCAGAGTGGTTTCTGCTTATCCAGGGACATTGATTCTGTCTGACTGCTCTCTCTCAACTCTCTCCTTTCTACCTCATATCTGTAATTACTAACAAAATATTTCAGAGGTGATTCCTACTTGGCATGAGTAGTTGGAAAATATTTTTAGAGTAGTGATATTCATCAAGTAAGCATCTGATTTTTATGGTGGAAGCTTCAAGTTTCTCTACGCGCTCTAATTTGTAACAGACTATTAGTTTGTACATTTGTACATTAGTTTGCACAGGGCACACAACAATCATACGCCACTCTGGGTTCTGCATATAGATTTAGCTTCATGTTCAATATAACTGGGAATATTACTCTCCTAATGTTATCAGACTTAATGAGGTCAGCAATAAAAAATATTCAGATCTCAAGTTTGCTTTAGATCATTTGGGAAAATTATATCACAAGCGCTGGCTTTGAGAACTTTCCAGTTCCATATTATAGCTTTTCTTTTGACACAGAGCGGTGGTTCTCAAAGTGTGGTCCCCAGAGCAGCAGCATCAGCAGTGCCTGGGAATTTGTTAGAAATGCAATTATCAGGCCTCACTCAGACCTTCTGAAATTCTGGGGACGGGGCCCAGCAATGTGTATTTTCACAAGTCCTCTAGAGAATATCCTAGAACCACTGGTCTAGTTGAGTTAAATTACTGCTGAAACATTTCATTTGAAGGACCAGGTCAAAAGAATATTATTCGAAGTTGTTTTGTTGAAAACATATCGAATCTGTCTCCTACATGGCTGTGAATTAAGAGTGCTGTAGAAAATTCATAGAATGAAAAGACTGCTAAAAATCCTGAGAGATCATTAGGGGAAATAGTTTCCAAAGGTGTCAGTCATGGAAATCCAAGGTTCTATGAAGCATCTCTAGGGGTTTCCTAAGAGAATGTGTATCCACACATTTGACTGGTGACTGCTCCTCTGACTATCCAGGGTGTGTCTCCAAAAGACAAGAGTTCTGTGTCCGGAGAAATGGTTTTGGAGCTTCAGGACAGAGTCAGCATCTTACTCCTCTTTGTCTCCCCATTACCTTCCAGAGTGCCCAGCTGAGAGCAGATACAAAATAAATACTTATGTTAAATGAATGAATGGATAGAATAGTCATCTCACGGATTCAGGTTCTAAATAACTTCCACTAATATTCTGGGGTCACTTTGAAAAAAAATCCCATTTACGTTGTTTATTCTAGGTGTCATTAAAGAATATGGACTGCCTTATTATGTGGCCAGTCTTTTCAGCAGTTAAGGATTTTATGTAATATTAAGAATGCCTCCAACTCCTTTAAGAGAGAGAAAAACTTATATGAAGATAGTACATATTCTATTTCTTGAAATACCTATACAAGATCTCAGTTACTGCATGGTAACCTTTTCAGTGACTAACTCAGGGTTTCTCAACCTTGGCACTACTGACATCTTGGGCTGGATAATTGTTTGTGATGGGAGCTGTCCCGTACATTGCAGCAGCATCACCATCCTGCCCTCCAAAATGTCTCCAGACACTGCCATGTGTGCCCTGGGGGAGGGATAAAATTGCCCAGTTTGAGAAACACTGCTCTAACCTAACATTAAAAGGAGAGAATCATTTTCCTGCATTTTATTCAAAGTCATGGAAACAGGCTTCAAGAAAGAGCATATGTTCCACATTTCTCTTTAGATCATTGTTGAGGACTTTGGCAGTAACAGCTCTATCTATTTGAAACGATTTTGTTTACAAATTCTCATTATTTTAGGCCAGTTTTCGCCCTGGAACAACTTTATCTTTGGAGATGCAAATGCGCAAACTCTAAGCATCTCTTTTTACACTTATTACCATCTTCTATACTGATTCAGCACTGAATTCGATTACAAGGCATTTTTATTTAATAATTTCTAAATAATACATAGACTGGCTAAAGGAACACTGTGCAAATCCATAATACAGTGTTAGCACTAACAGAAGAGTTTTTATCTACGTCATTACAATATTTTTAAAAATTATCTAAGCAAAACCTGCACTAAAATAAAATATAATAATAACCTGTATCACATCCTACCTCAAGATTTTGTCCCTGGAAAGAAAGTCATCATTGCTTCTGGAATTTATTTCCTGGTATCTAAAGATTGATTTATGTTTGATATTATCTATTTTCTTACTTTTAGTGTGTGAGGATTTAGCATTATTTCAAGATCCCCTCACTTCTGCTCCTCCATATTCTCAATATAAACATATTACAATTTTTCCTTAAATCGTGTTTAATGATGAGCTGGCAGTGTCCCCTGACATCCTTGTTGACGTCCCCATGCTAGTGTCCCCTCTCTTATTGTCCATGTGGATATATACTTTAAACATTCCTCTTTTTTTTCCATTTAATGGCATTCTAAGAGGGAGAGGAGATAAAAGCATACAGCTATCACCCATTTAACAGGAAACTAAAGCTATTGTTGAAAACTTTTAAACGATTACATAAAAGTCTCAAGGTCTTATTGTTAAGAGGCAGAATCCCTATTTCACCCTCACCTCTTGCATTCAGCATAAATGAAAGCAGGCACTTTTTTTTTTTAAGAAACAAGTGATGTTAACTAGACTTATTGTGGTGATCACTTTGCAATATATACAAATATCCGATCATTATATAGTACACCTAGAACTAATATAATGCTATATGTCAATTATATGTCAATAAAAAAAAATAAATGAAAGGCAGGTTACCAGAAATACTCAATTCTTCCCCTTCTGCACACTTGGGCCACAGTTATCTTTCCTACTTAAGGATAAATCTGTTCTTTTCTCTTTTGACTTTGCCGAATTTCCCTTTATCTACCTGAGCCATTGAAACCTGGGAAACATCAGGTCTTGCAACATGAAACTACATGTTCTTGTTCCACGAGAAATGGTTTTGTAATAAATGTCTCCTGTACCAAAAAAAAAGTATAAAATCTGATTTTTAGTTTTTCAGAAAAAATAATTTTTGTACCATCATTAACAACCAAGAAATCAGGACCACCAAGATAACAAAAGCAGAGGATTAAAAAAGATACCCTATTAACATTACAGATGAAAAAGATACTAGGTGAGAAGAAACATGTATATAACAAAGCCCACAATTTGGAAATTGTGGGAATCAAAGTCAAGCAGTTAATTACTAACAAAGACAGTAAAAGTGCCTCTTTTGTCTTTCACGGTGAATGCACAATTAGCACTTAATACTAAGACTGGGGAATAAACCATCTATAATCTACTGAAAAAGACCATCTGCTTCTATAAATTTTGTTCTTATACACTTGCCAAAAGAAGAGAGCATACTAACAAAATAATGGGCCCTGCACTGTTAATTGCTAGGTTGTTTGCAGTTGTGCTGTTGCTATTAGAATTTAATAAGCCATTCCTTCTGCTAAATTAATAAGCAGGCAAGATTATGTAATAGCTGCTTTCAGCCGCTAATTATTTTTCCCATAATTCCTTTCCCTCTCTACCCCTAACCCCCACCTTTTCTTGGCTAGGAACACCAGAGACTGCCAATATGTCATCAGCAAGTCTCCTATCCTCATCTTCAGAACCACAGACCAACATTAGGAACATAACCAATGAGTTTAAACTTGAAGGTCGTTATCTCAGGAAGCTTGAGGATATATGTATTTTGTACAGAATAAGAGAAAAGCAGCATTTGGTTCTAGAGGGCGAGTTTTCATTGCACAGTATTAGATCTTTGAACTGGCTAAAGGCATCTGTTTTGTGTAATAAGGGAGAAAGGGGACATGAACATGTACCTTTGGGGTATGATCGGTCAGGCAGCAGAGAGAAATTTGAACAGGGGACCTAAAGACCTACAGAGAGTCAGCTCTGTGCTTTGTGCCAACCATTTCTTTAATATTCCAGTATACATTAATCATACATTAGTAGGAGATTTTTCAACCAGCAAAGTAGTGCTTAAAAGGAGAGGTATTATACAATTTTGTCAAATAAGGGCATTAAAAAATGCCCCGAAATCCCTATTATATACTCTCTTAGTTTTATAGACATTTTAACACACACAAAAAGAACATACTCTCTAATAAAGAATTCGTTTAAAATAAATAAATTTAGCTTCATGAAAAACTTAGCATTTCTTTTTCACTTTGGGCCATGAAAAAAATTCTGGCAACTACGTTTGGGAACCTCTGCAAAAAGGGCATAGCTCAACAAAAACAATTTTCCAGATTCCTTTGTAAGAACCTAGGTGACTCGGGTAATGAATAGCACTCGACATGAGAAACCCGTGGCTGTTCAAGCAAGGTCACTTAATCCCGTGGGGCTCCCCTTTCCTCATCTGTAAAAGATGAGTCTTACTAGATGATTCATCCATTCTCTCATTCAAAAAAATATGGACATACATTATGTACCGGGCACAATGCTCAGCACTACGGCTCTTAACAAACCTATCATTTTATAGTCCTTATCAGTCAACTCACATTTATTGTTAGATGCCAGGCAGTGAACTAGGATGCGATGCAAAATGAATAAAATTCAAGATGTGCTAAATAGAGGCTAACGGGCAAGTGGGGATGCAAAATAAATAAGATTCAAGATGTGCTATATACAGGCTAACGGACAAGTGGGTGAAAGAGGGATTCGTTCTTACAGGGTTTGAGGATGAGGCTTCATAGGAGATGTGACATTTGAGAGGAAGGGCATGTCAGGCAGAGCAAGTCGTCAAGGCTAAACTGGAACCCAGGCAGCTTGGGGGCGGGAGCCGGGGAGGCGGCGGCTCCGCGTGAAGGAAGCGGAATATGGAAGATGAGGTGCTGTCTGGGTTTCTCAGCAGAGAACGGACAGTAACTCATCAGGTCCGCAGCACTGAGGATGGGAGAGGCTAGCGCAAAAAGAAACACTCGCACAGCTTGGGGCGAAATGTGTCTAGGGCTGTAGCAGTGCAATGGGAAGGAGGGGCCGGATTCCGGACAGTTTTGAAGCAGAATAATTGCAAACGACCCTCTGAACACCTGCACGAGCTCCACGAAAAGAGGTGACTTGTTTTCCCCAAGTTGCAGCACCCCCTCTCTCCCCTCACGATCATCACCGGCCGTCACACCTCCCCGTCCCACCCTCTTGGGGCACGGAAAGTAATCGGAGCTCGAACTTGGCTCTTCGCGGTGCAGACCCTCCCTGCCCCGCACAGCGGGGTCGACAAAGGGCACCGCGGAACCCTGTCCTCGCGCACTGAATAGGGGGAACAGACAACCGCGCGAGTCCCGAACGCACACGCAGGAGCGCGCAGGCGCGCCAGCCCCGGCAGAAGCCGCTTCCGGGTCACGTGGCCTGGCTTCCGGTTCGCACCACCCCTCTCGGTAGAGACGCAGCCAATGAGCTTCCTTTGACTGTGCGGTCGCCTGCGCCGCCTCCGGTGCCGTTGGCGACGGCCGAGCTGCTTCCCGCGCGTCGCCCAGCCCGCCCCTCCGCTCGCCGCAGCCGCGGCTCCTCCCTCGTCCGGCCCCCGGGGCGGGGTCTGTCGGCTCGCCCTCCCCTCCGCGCCTAAGCCTTCCCTCCGCCGACCGAGTCCCCTCCCCGCAGCAACACGGCTTCCCTTCCTCAGCTCAGCGACAGGGGCTTCCCCTCAGCCGCCGCCGCCGCCGCCGCCGCCGCCGGCCGAGCCCCGCCGCGCCCGCGGCCCGCGGCCGCCGTAAGTCCCGGGGGACGAGCCGGGGCGCCGAGGACGGGGATGGGGGCGGGAGGGTTGGGCGCGCCCCCCGCCGCCCCGCGCGCGCCCCGACGACCCCACCCCGCGCTTGCCCCGCCACCGGGGCGCTGCGCCCGGCAACTCACTTCTCTCTGCGTCTGCTGCCCTCTTCCCACGCCGCGCCGCGCCCCGGGATGCGGGGGCCAGTCCCGGACGCCGCGGCGGCCCCGCGGCACCTGTGGTTCGGAAATCGCCTCAAGTTTTGCGGGGCATTTTTGGGAGGGGCCCGCGGCTGGGGGCGGCGGCGGCCGAGGACCCTTGGCGCCCCCTGCGCGGCGGCGGATGCTATTGTCTGCCCCGCTCCTTGCCTGTCACCTCGCCCGGGCTCGGTCAGTGATGGAGTGCGGCCCCGTGGGGCGGCGGGGAGGCAGCGGAGACGGCCGGACCGAGGAACGCTGGCCCCGAGCCCGCCCCACGGCCGAACCCATTGTTTTTAATAGCAATCTCAAGGAATTGAGGTGCCCTGTGATTTGCGGCACAGTCAAAGCATTGGTTGTTAATAAGAGGGAATACTTGTGCCTTGCAACCGGGTGTTGTCCCATGTTAGCACATAATTTATTTCAAAGAGACTGAATTATTTATTTGTTCCATCAAGTGGTAGAGAGGGAATACAAGACCCTGCTACCGACAGCGTTGAGCCCATACTCCTTTCGAAAGCAAACCTCCCACCTCTCCTGGTCCCCGAGATCCTGGAATACGGGTCTGTTATTTTCCAAGTTCTGGTAACGGGTTTGCATTAAACGTTGTCCAGTTGATGCTTTACTTCCTGTCCCCTTCGAATGCCGCTTCTTTACGGGACTTGTATGGGAGGCACTTTGATGTCACGAGTATCGTTCGTTTATTTTGTGCCAGTGAAGCGTTTTAAGTGAGTTGTAATAAGCCAGTTTTAACTTTGATAAAGTTAAATTGCCGCATCATGTATTTCTAAATATCTTGATGATGCCTGTCTGGATTAGTACAAAAAGCAACAATAATTTCTTAGCGAAATTCAGGGCCCATTCTATTCTAAATTGGTTGTGTAAATTCCCCCACCCCATGTTTAAATTCAAGATGGTGTGGTGAATATTAAGAATCAGGTTGGAATCTTCCTTGCAGTAACACTGTTAAAGGAGCTTACAATAGTTAAAAAAATACTTGTCTGAATTCTGCCTTTAAATTACCTTTGTAGAAACGATGCTTATCTGTTTGCAATTGAGAAGACCAGTTGAATTTACAAGAAGCTTTCCTTAAAAATTAAATATGTAGACTAATAACAGATTTGCAGATTCCAGATAAATATATACAAAATAGTTTAAGTGTAATGTACACTAGAATTCAGCATCCACTCCATCTGTCGGTGCTGTTTGTTGTTGTTTTAAATGAAGTATTTCGCGTAATGTCTCTGCATGTGTTTAACTCTTGGCTTTTTAGAGGTTTCTGTTCTCTTTCATAATACTACATTAACTCATTTATTGTGTGCGTATTTATGTTGGAATTTTTAAAAAGTGAGATGAGATACTTAAAAGCCAAGCTTTCATTAAGAAAAATGCATTTATGGGATTTTTTTTTTGGCTATTATCTTAGATCTTTTGTTTTGCTTAAAATATGTAAGCATAAACTGAAGAGAGCATTCTGTAAGTGATAGCCGTCTGTCTACAAGCAGTTCAAACTGGAACTAGAACAGCCTCAGGGGGAAGAATAGTAGGTCTCCTGCTTCTTTTAAATCTACCTAAACCAGTTGATGTCAGCAATTCTCTTGATGCATATAGAGAGTGTGGAATGTATCGCATAGGCAGACAATAGTTTCTTAAATTGCAAGAGTTATCTTTCTTTTTCCTCAAAATTTCCACTCCAGCTTATTACCTGTTTTTCTTTTTTTCCACACACTGCTTTCCAAACTTACGAGGAACAGGGTGGAGCAGAGAGATTGCATCTGGTGGGAAGATCTTTCTACAAGAATTTCCTGCTATTTTAACTGGCATAGAAATATTGATGGCTACTAATCGTTTGTCCCCCATTTGTCACCCTGCCCCCCAAAGTTTCTCTATGAAACATGTCATCTTAATCTTAACTTTATTGAATCAAAGTATTGCATGTAATCTTGGTTCTGTTTATCTTAACAGATGCAGTTTATGTTGCTTTTTAGTCGTCAGGGAAAGCTTCGACTGCAGAAATGGTATGTCCCACTGTCAGACAAAGAGAAGAAAAAGATCACAAGAGAACTTGTTCAAACCGTCTTAGCACGGAAACCTAAAATGTGCAGCTTTCTTGAGTGGCGAGATCTGAAGATTGTTTACAAAAGGTATAATTTTTATTTATCAGAAGGGTGAAATAGAATCAAATGTTCAGTTATTTATAATGTGGAAATTGCAGACTTTTGAGAGCTGACATTTATAAATAATAAAGATTTAGATGAAAAAGGTTTAAATTAAAGCTTTATTTTTTCAAAAACTGCGGTTCTGATTGATTACCCAGGCTAAAATGATAATGTCAGGGAAGTCATTTTAAAACTAATTATATAATTAAAGGCATAAATGATTATTCATGCTTAATCATCTTTTCAGAAAAATTCAATGAATTAATTTCTTTGCAGGGGAAAATAGGGTCAATATTTTAAATTGTGTGAGTAACTCTCAGAATTTAGACAAGGATTTCCCCCCCACTTCTCCCCGAAAATCAATAAAGTAATGACTGATAATTGACATGCCTTTTATCTGACTTAGAGTCTTACTCACTTATAAACACCTTGGATACATAGACCATTTCAGCCATATATATATATATATGTTTAAAAACTTTGTGTTTTTACAGGATCTCTTCATCAGTAGTCTTTATTAATTTGAAGTACGCTTGTTGCTGTGGTGGAGGTGTGATTAGATCTGATAGATAATTTTGCCAAGAGTAGATTTTTAAATTTTTGATGTTGCAAAATGACTCATAGATTGGCTTTGAACACTAAACTTTCTTTTTAAAATGCTATACATCTTTATTAACATCTGAAACTCTTTTAATACCTTAAAATAAATTTCTCAGTATTGTTCTAATCAGGTTAAAAGAAATATAACTACTTTGTTTTTCTCCATTTCTGTTCCCTTATGAATAATTTACTGTATTTAAGAGAGTTTCTGCATATAAAAAAATTCTCTTCTATGGGGGATGTGCAGGGAACTAACAGTGCAGGCTGCAAAGAGGGTTGAAGAGAAGTCCGGGTTTTGTCTCAGCTTTCCTTTATTCCACTCCAAGTGTGGATAGGTTTGTTGTTGTTGTTGGGGAAATGGCAGAGGAAGTAATGGAGATTATAAGGACAGCGAGAATTTTTTAAAAACCATAGACTCCTCTTTACAATAGAATGAATTTCGTCATCTTTGGGTGATTTTGTATCCAGTGTTTGGTTTGGTACTTGTTGAGAAAAGTCATAGCATTTTAGAGATGAGAGATGTCTTAGAATAATCTACTCGAGTGATTTTTTAAAAAAGCTTTTTCCCCCAGGGATAGAAGCTTAAAAGAAACCAGTGGAAGTGGAGGTGCTCTTGTAAAATCAGGGCTGGGATCCTGTACCCTTGCTTACTTGGCCTCTACTCTCTGCAGAGGAGACGGTTCCTGAGATTGAAAACTGCTAGTGTTGATCATGTTCAGTTTTGTAAAAACTAGAATTGGGGAGAAGTGACTTGTCCAAGGTCATATACCAGTTAGTGACATAGGGGCTAGAACTCAAATCTTTTTTTTTTTTCCTTTTTTAAGATTTTATTTTTTTCCTTTTTCTCCCCAAAGCCCCCCGGTACATAGTTGTATATTCTTTGTTGTGGATCCTTCTAGTTGTGGCATGTGGGATGCTGCCTCAGCGTGGTTTGATGAGCAGTGCCATGTCTGCGCCCAGGATTCGAACCAACGAAACACTGGGCCGCCTGCAGCGGAGCGCGGGAACTTAACCACTGGGCCACGGGGCCAGCCCCAGAACTCAAATCTTAAGTTTGAGGCAAAGATTTGAAACAGAGATGAAAAAAGCAGATTTGCATTTCTTAAAAGATCATGTAATTGGAGAATGGATGGGGGGAGGGCTGAGACTGGCACCTGAGGGATCTGTTAGGAGATTGCTTTATAATGGGGTCCTAAAGGAAGACCCCTGCTGTGGGCTCAGTAGGTGGAAAGGAGAGCTGTTGCTGAGGCAAGTTAGTTCTAAGACTTACTCCCTGCTAGAAGAGGGGAGGGCACTGAAAGGAGTGATTCTACATTGCTGGGTCAGCTGACAGGGTAAAGGGTGAGCTAATAGACAGGTTGACTTTGAGGTGCCTAGTTTTCTCGGAGTGGGCGTAGGCATGGAAAATTAGACATAAAGTGTTAGATCACCAACATTCAAGCAGCAGGCAGTGGGGGAGGCGGAAGTGTAGGGTCAGTAACATTGGGGAAGAGGAGAGAGTTTCGAAAATAAGGTTACCAGTGCCAGATGTTGCATAAAGTTCCATTAAAGTGAAGAAGGAATCAGATTTTACAGTAAGCGTTTCATAAAATGCCCTTTGTCAGAACATTTTCAGTGGAATAGTAGAGACAGAACTCTCAAAGAAATGGGGCAAAGTGTGAAGCGGTGGAGAGATTTAAACAGCAAATGTAGGCTATTTGGGGAGTTTTGCTATGAAGGACTGAAGAGGTGGTAACCACCCATAGACACAGGAGTGGGGACAGAGTTAAAAAAAAAAAGGTGTGAGAGACTTAAGCTTATTTCTAGATAGGAGAAGGAGTCCCCCGTGTGGAGGAGGAAAATACCAGCAAAAGAATCAGTCCCGTGAATTGAGATTCCTGCAGCTGAAGGAAAAGGCCTGTTAAAGGGAAGAAAAGAAAGCCCTAGTTTGGTGGTCCTGCATGCAGCATTCAGCCCACCCATGTTGGGCCACCGCTTTTTCTTTTAAAGGCTGTAAAGGGTAATCTGACCTGACTCGTAACTTGCATCAAGCTCCTGTAAATAAAAGGTGCACTTCAAGAAAGACAGCTTTATTGAGAGAAAATTCACATACAAAAGTTAGAATTTATAATCAGTTTTCCTATGCATCTCCCCATTTCATACTTCATCTGTTGTACTTAAGGATGTATATTTTGTTGATATAGACAGGTGATCTATTTCTCTAGTCTAGCTGAAAGGGAAAGACCTTCTAAGCAAAGAATTGCTGCTTAGCTCCTGAGAAATTCTGAACTAGCGCTTTTGCTGTTCACACCAGCAAGTGATGTTTGTCTTCTTTCCTCAAGTTTTCTCATCTACATTCTCCATCCTGAGCATTTCAAATAATGAGAGGTGGGAGTAGGGAGTAAGGATAATACAGATGAAAAAACAGACTGAAAATCTGGGACTTGAGTTCTGTTCTGTGCCATTAGCTAGTTTTGTGAGTTTGAACAAGTCATTTTGCCTTTGTTTCCTCATCTCTATAATAAATGCTCTTGAAGATCTCTTGAAGACAAAACTATGCTTTTTTGATTCCTGTTTCGTGCAGCATGTTATGGAAGAGGCACTGGATTAAAGTTTTAAAATTAATTTAAAAACACATACATCTCCAAATACTAGCTTGAGAATTTGTCGAAGAGTGCTGTATTGATTTTCTTTACTAACAAAGGAATTTGTAATGACATACCAGTGGGGATTGAGAACAGATTCGTTCCATTCACCCACAGTCAGCTGATATTTAGCTGACTGCGGGGAAGTCATGTGTTCTGAATGTAAGAATAGGCACTTTCAGATGTTCTCTGAGTGCCAGTAATTAGAGTAAGCCTTAATCCACTCTGCTAAAAATAACCAAACATACCTTTCTTCTTACTAGTCTATTATTAATTTTACTTCAGATTTAGACTTACAAATATGCACTAAGAGAACAAAATGAACTCATTATTGAATTTTAAAAACCATTTGGTTCTAAAAATAGGGAGTACACTTCAGGTTCTCTTGGTAATCTTTTACTAAATCACTATGACAATTTTTTGTCTCTCCCTCTTTAAGAGCTTTGAAGCTCTTAAAATATTGCTTTGAGTATGTTTTAATTTTTGCCAGGTGCAGGATTACTTTATTTAATACAGTTCCTGGCTCTAGTTTTTAATATAAAGCTTGGGCTTTGGAGTCAAATTGCTGTTCCTGGGGAGGTTACTCAATTAAGCTTGGGTCTCCTATAGATGTAAGTAATAACCCTGTCTCTCTGGAAGGGTTGTTGTGAGGGTTAAAATGGTAAAATATGCAAAGCCTTAGCTAACGTTTAATGCCTCACTCAGAGTGAGGGCTCAGTGAATGTTACCCGTTATTATGCTTGGTTCTTTGTTCCCAAAGCTTCCTGGAAAGAGGTGCCTTCTTATAATCCTGACAACTAGGTGTTCACCTGCAGGAAGAATTCATTTAATTTGATGCCTCTTTTTCCATTCTGAGTGGAAGCAAACATTTAGATAGTGTTGCAGGGTTTTTTTTTTTTTTTGATATTACTGGTTGGTGCTTAGATAACATCAGTCCTGGTGATATTTAAATTAATATTTATGAATGATTCATATAAATTAGGACCTTTGACTAGTGTTTAAGTGCTGTTTATTTGTAAGTAAAGAGGCAGTGCTTGTGGACGAGGAGCTAGGATGGCGCAGGCATTAGATTGCTTAACAGTAGCATTGAAATCAAGAGTGAAAGGAGTTTTACCCGAAACTGTTATTAGTAAATTCTTTCTAGTGGAATTATTTAGCACTCTATTCATGTCAGCTAGTCATGTCTGGATTTTATCTACCATTTTTAATGTCAGTCCCTTTACTCTTTAGTTTTCTTAATTTAGGGAATCTTATGTGTTATTTGTGTCATTTTCCCCAAATTGAAAATTCTGTTTGGTGAGCATGGGTTAGGGAGGATGGAGAGTTGAAATATCCCATTGCCTTTTAAACAGATAAACAGAAACATAGGGTCGTGCTGGGATAGAGAGGAAGCACTTTTGTTAAAGTTGGAAGTGGTGCCCTGTTAAGTGCTTCATGATAATGAATGAATGCGTTCAAACGCCTCCTCTCAAAGACTGCAGGAGACCCACCATTTTAAATAACTTGCTGAATGTGGAGAAGTCAGGTAGCATGGACATGGCAAAAGTCAGGCTGTGTACGACAAGGAAGTCGGTGTGGTAGATGGAAAAAGGCCTGGAGTTAAAATCCGAAAATCAGATTTCTTGTCCTAGTACAACCACTTGGCAGACCCTGTACTCGTGGGCCTTGGTTTTTTTTTCTTTCATAATCAAGGATGATGGTGCCTGCTGTTGGAAAGATCAAATAAGATGAAATGTTTTTTATAATATTGAAATTAATAGAGTGTTATGTAAGTACTAGTTATTCGCATACTGAAGAGCAGGAATTCATTGAATTCCGGAACTCAGACTGTGTGTGTGCTTGTGTATTATTTTACGTTAATACTATGAGCAGTAATTGCCCGTTGTGTTTTCTAAAAATCACTTAAATGCTCTTCAGTGAAAATTACAATCTCAACTGAGACTTGTTTAGAATGTCTTGGGTTTTTATTTTGTTTCTTTTCGAAAGCCTTAAATACACTTTAACCTATTTGAAAATGCTCTTTTAATCCTCCTCAAAGGACTTGGTCATTGTTTGCTTTGCCTTAGGGTGTATATTAATAAGTTTTGGCTTCTTTGGGTCAAGTATAACCTGGGCCCATGTGCTGGAATCCTAATTTGGAGGAGCATATGAGTTTTCCAGCCTTATTCCTTCTTCAAGGATAAATAACCTAAGCTTCAATTCAGTAGTGTAGAACTTGGAAAATTTGAGGACAGTTTCAGTTTCCCCTGTTCTCTTTCTCTACATTCTGTAATAATTTGGAACAATTGTTCTTTTCTAGGGGGTTATTCCACAATCCTAGAAATCTCCTTTTTAAAAACAATTCTATGCTGTTAGAAGTCAACATGGTAGTTACCCTTAGAGGTGGGAGGTTGTGACCTAGAGAGGCTGGGAGAGGGGCTTCAGGGGTTCAGTAATAATTCTCTTTCTTGATCTGGGCACTGGTACATGGGTGGGTTCACTTTGAAAACTAATTGAGTTATATATTTATGACTTGTGTTCTTCTCTGTGTGTATATTACACTTCACTAAAACGTTCCAGAACGTCAGCTTCACATTGACAAGATCTTCAATAAGTCTGTCAAATAGAGAGTTTGCTTTCATCTTGTTTACTTGTAGTGTGAATTAGTCATGCAGTGCATTTTGTTTTAATTAAGTAAACTTGAGAACAACCTGGGTCAGCCATGTTTTAGAATATTCATAGAAAGAAGCCTGAAAGGAAGAAGAGCAAAATAAGTTACTCTTTCTAGATTTAGTGTGATTGAGTGATTATTTTGTTTTCTTTTTTACTTGCCTGTACTTTTCAGAATTTCTCTTATATGCATTTGTTACTTTTGTAGTCTAGGAGAAAATATGTATTGTTGTAAAAGAGGAAATAAACTATATAAGCTTGGGATCTTTTGCAATAGGATGTGAAAATATATTTAGAAAACATGATTATAGGGAAAAATTTTTTCTGCATTTGTTTTTTGTTACAGATATGCTAGTCTGTATTTTTGCTGTGCTATTGAGGATCAGGACAATGAACTAATTACCCTGGAAATAATTCATCGTTATGTGGAATTACTTGACAAGTATTTTGGCAGTGTGAGTAGTATTTTGTTTTAGGAAATTGAATGCCATTGTATTTTTTTCTTTAATCTTTTCTGTAACAAGTTTATTATTTGATTGTCTTGAGGATTCTGACTATTTAAAAGTAACTGTGGGAAATGGAAGGAATGACTATTTCTTGTCAGTGTGCCTAGTCAGTTAACTGCCAGAATTGCTTGATCCCACAGACCTACTCATTTAATTATGGTGGTGAGAATGAGGTTTAAAATAGTGAAATAGAAAGGAATCCAACTGCAAAGATTAATATTCTGGAAGTGCTTAGTGTAGAATTTAGGTTTGGTTAGCAGTTATAATCACATTACCCAGGAAAAATATATATTTAAAAAGATGAGTTTTCATGAGTAGAAAATTTTGAAGTTGCTCCTGTTGGGAGCTTGCAGAGTCAGATCTTACTTAGCTTATAGGCATTATGTTTTCAAGTACTTGAGATGGGAAAATTAAGCTGACTAAATCAATGATGCTTAGTTAGCAAGATTGCCATTTTTAGAAAGAATTAAGAATGATTCACTCTGATCAGATTTTATTCACTATGTAATAGTGGATAAGTATCTTTTGCTTTCTTCAGTTTTAACATTATGTTTTTTGCTTTTCAGGTGTGTGAACTTGATATCATCTTTAATTTTGAGAAGGCTTATTTTATTTTGGATGAGTTTCTTTTGGGAGGGGAGGTTCAGGAAACATCCAAGAAAAATGTCCTTAAAGCAATTGAGCAAGCTGATCTACTGCAGGAGGTAAGCTTCTCAGAGTTCTCTTGACTAGACACTAGCATGTTTTGCTCTTGCTAGGAAAGTCTCAGTCATCTTCCCTCATTCTTACAGTTTCAGAAATACTCTGAAGCATGCTTGGCATGGAGTGTCCCTGTGCAGTGTATTGATTGGAATATGTGTCAGTCACATCAACTCAGTTGGCTATAGATGGGTCGTTTACTTTGGGGATAGTCTGTTGTATTGATGGCCCCTTTTTGGACCCCAAAACACTAGAGTCTAAACCTTTAGAGGACAGACTACTTTAAGAAGGGAAAAGATTCATTAAAAGTAATAGTAATTTGAGAACTCTCCATCCATTGTTCTGAATTACTTAAGATAACCCCTTTTCTCTTTAATGTGGATAATCGGGAGTTGACTGTGAGATTATGGCATTTTCATTCCAAATTGGTCCATATTTTCACCTTGTGTCCATTAAGTGCAAATGTAGCCAAGAAAATGATAGTGTTATAATTACACTTTGTGTAGAACCCTCTGGTTTGTGTTAGCAAAACTAACTAAAAAAGAATTTGTACTTCTCTGCTCTTCTTGAATAACAAACCATGTTGTCAAATGACCGCATTCTTGTCTTGCCTGGATATCACCACAACCATTAATAAACCCCCTTTCTTTTCTAATTTCCTCAGTTGTCCTGGGTTAATCGTATATTTAATGCTTCTGTACCTTGGATTTCTGAAGTTTAAAGTTTCATAAATAAGGCTGCCTTTTCCTAAAAACTTGATACCTTAGTTTAGGTACCAAGTTGAATTATGCTTTGGCCATAATTGTGGTTTTAATCAAATAGAAAGTTTATAGCATGAGGAGAAGGGGCTAATCAATATAAAAAATGTAGTGTGTTTTCATTAAGGTAATTGTCTTTTTTTTAATTATTAAAGGAGGCTTTAAATCCAATTTTTTAGCATTTCTGTTATAGCAGAAATGAGAACTAAGGGAAGAAGAGTAAATCTCTTTTTCTCCATTATAACTTTGTAACCATTGGCCTCTATAGGGAGGGGGGGAGCTCTCGGTAATCCATCTGCATCAGTCACTGACTGAGTCAGTTGTGGGGATTGCTCGAAGTTGGGATGGCATCATCTGGAACATACATAGATTAAATATGAGACGATGCATTGTACATTTAATGATCTTGAGTTACCAAAACAGTGGTTAAGGTGCCTACAGAAGTGTAGTGTTTTGTTGGCAGCCCTGGTGTTCAGTAGTGAAATGAGTACAGCCCCTTTTCTGTATGTGTATAGTTTGCCACGGTTGTTTATTAATTGATTGCAAATATGTCATTGAGGAGTTTTTTTTTAACATCAGATGTGCTGACTACAAGCTCATCTATTGTTGTAAAATTGGTTTTAAAGTTAGCACTAACTTATTTTGCTGTTCACTGATCAGACTTTTCTAAAAATTTGGTTAAAACCAGGATCAGGAATTGGGAATTTTTCATATTTGTCTCTTCCCTTAATCACTTTTATATTTCATTATTATGGAACTATATATTCTGTTCTATCACTTCCTGGTATCTCCTCCAAGTTCTTCATTCATGTCTTGATTAATTACATTTGCCTTAAAACATTTCTAAAGTTGCTGAAGTTCAGCTTTTCATTTTAACATGTTTTTTCTAGAGAGTACTGTTTAGGGCACTGATAGCTCCTTGTTTCTCGATTGTTTTTTGAACTCTACTGGGAAATTGCTATAGACTTTGCAATATGACCAATATGCTGTTTACTTATAGCATGTAATGAGTATTTAATGTTTAATGTACTAAAGGATAAAAAAAGTTATTACGGGTCCGTGTTTATTTATGTGCATATCTCCCCTGTTAAAGCATTAAGTAGTGTCTCCCTTTATGAAATAGTATTTTTATATCTTTAATTGGGGACAGTAGAATGGAGAGAGAAGCATAGGATGTCTATGGTCCCCTGTAAAGTTCTCCTTACCCTGTCTCAGCCTAGTTTAAAAAAAAAAAGTTGACTACTGTTATAATTCCTGTCTTTAGAAGAGAGCTTTCGCCCTATTTCTCTTCTGTGACTACCTTTACATTGTTTTGTACATAAACCAAAGACGTAGTAGTACATTAAGACATTTTCTACTCAGTGGACTAAGTGAACCATTTTTCTTAATTTATCCATTCAGGTCTTGAGGAGGCAGAAGGTGGCTGGTCCATTCTGAATTTAGAGTGAGTTATAATACATTGCAGGTTAAGGTCTTTAGGAAGCCAAGCTAAAGTCTGTATGGGGCACTAAGGCTTCAGGTTATTCTGTTCAGGTTAACGTGTTATTCGGGTTATTCACCAACATACTATCACAAGAAATCTGGGGATGACAAGATGCTTGTTTCCTAAAATAGATTCATTTATACGTTGATACATGATACATATTTACATTTCCTGGAGAGTATTTGAATGTTATGTTCATAAAATAAATGGTGGAATAGGATGAGAAAAAGCATTCTACAAACTGCTAAAAAAGTTTTTGTCTGGGCACCATGACAACAAAAAGGAACCATGATGATAGCTAATGCTTATTGAGCAGTTAGATGTGAGATATCCTATGGTAACCCTCAGGACGCCCTGAGAAAATGGCATGAGAACCTTTCTAACAAGTGAAGTAGAGGCTTAGTGAGGTTCCAGTGACTGGTCCTAGGTAGCAGCTGGCAAAACCAGGATTCCAAATCCAGATCTGCTAGACTCCAGAGCAGTGGGAAATTTTAACCACTGTGCTCCTCCCCACCCCGACATTCGTGTACTGGCTTGGTATGTATATTTTAAATTTTAAACATTCTGTTTTAGATACCAACTTCTTTGTTTCTCAGTAATACAGTAAAGAAATTCATAATTCTCCTGGAGGTTTTTCTGTATTGAGCAGAGTAGAATTTCCTAACACTGATGCCATCTTTTACTTTTTAGACTAGACATTTTCATTGTTCAAATTATCAATAGTTGGAAGTTTTAAAATGGTTATATAGGTATAAATGATATTTCTCAAATAATTTCTTATTAGATTTATCAAAACATGGAGATCTATAGTAGCATTTTTTGGTCTTATAATTTAGGGTATAGTATTCACTTAGTCTATGTCATGAAATGATTTTGCTTCCAAAATTGTAAGTATAGCTGTAAAGACATTTATCTAAATGGAGCCTTAAATTTGTAAAAGTCCTAATTGATTGGCTTTAATCTAGTTTTTCGTGTATTGTGATTTTTCTATCTGGTGTCAGTTCTTCTGCTTGAGTCGATTAATTCTAAACACCAATGACTTTGAATTTATAATGAAAATATCTGTTGGCTGAAAGATAGTGCAGACCACAAAATAATTTTATTTTAGTCCCTTTTTTTGTGTGAAATTACATTTCTATCTTTATGAATGTTTATTTTCTTCAGAAAAATTTCTTTAAAATTTCCCTTTTACCCAATTTGTATAAACATCATGTAGTTTGTTTAGGTAGTCCTTCATTTTACAGGCAAATAAGGCAGACAGTCAGTGGATAAAGTAGATTTTCTATTAGCGTATTATAGTCAGTAATGCGAATATAGCATAAATGTGTGTTCAAATAATAACGGCTAAAATATCAGACATTGTGATTACATAATAAAGATATCTTTTTTATGTTAATCACTTGGTAAAAAAAGGATTCAGTTTTGACTTTTCTAGACTGAACTCTATGTTTATTCCTTTTGGTATTCTGTTGTATGAATACAGAATTTAGGTTATGGTATTCACTTAGTCTGTGTCATAATTTGGGGGTAAAGCCCAGAGAAATTGGTCCATTATCCAATTTTTAATGTTTGACTATTGGAATTTAAAACATCTTTTCTTAACATGCCACTGGTACTTAACTTGATTCTTAAATTATTAAGGTGCGACTTGCTGCAATTACTGAATTGAATTCTTTGCAATACTTGGAACATTTCCCCCAACCCCCACCAATTAAATACCTATTTTAAGCTAGAGTTTTTTGGGGGGAAGGCTGCAGGGCAGTGGTATAGTTGGATTTATTTTATAAACATAATGACAGGAAATATAGAGTGCATTTTCTCTGCAAAGTCAGGCACTTACCAGTTTTTCTCTGCTCCTTAATTTTATAGAGCCAGAATGAAGAATGGGGAGGTTTGTCTGAGGATATCTTATGATAAAGAGCAGTCTAAGGCTTTAGTCCCTTTGACCCCCAACTTATTTATTGGTAACTACTAAATTTACCATTTTTTGTGGCATGGATAAAATGGGGTGTTATGCAAAGACTGTTGCACGTGAGATGATTTCAAGTCCTTGCTTGATCCGTGCAGATCAACTGGTTAAATACTGGGCTTTGGGCTTTAACCCTCAGCGGTAGATGCATGATGACACGTGTTGATCAGCGCTTTGAGATGTGTCAACCTTTCTTTTTTATACTAACAGCATCATTTTGATATTTGTGGGGGTTTTCCTTTTGAGCTTTGTTTGCTGTTGGTATTGTTTCTCACTAAAGTAATCTGAGAAATAAAAAATAAGTGAGGTACCAAAAGCAAGCATTACACTCATGAATTTGCTTCTACTTTGAGCTGATCCACTTTGTGAATAGATTTCCTGGATTTGCAGTTGTTACTCTGCCTCGTCTAGAAACTGGTGCTCTATGGAGAATTAGTGCTGCTGAAATTGATTTGTTTTAGTGCTGGGCCTGCATGATATATCTTAGTACTCTGCAACATTTTGTGGAAATAAAATTAATAAATCTGTTGGACGGCATAAAAATGGAAAGGTAAGAATCTTAGGAGAAAAAATGACTTCTTTAAAAAATAATCGTTTGTAAAAAAATTATTTTAAGTAAATAAGTACTTAAAGTATTTAATAACATTATGCCTTTTAATGTAAAATTTTGGGGTTTTTTTAAATTAAAATCTTGCTAATTAAGAATATTTTGGAATACTAGTCAAACTCAAGAATATCTTACATTGTTTTAAAACAGTTAGATGCTTTCAAATATATACAATAATACCATTTAACAGCAAAAAGCGTTTTGATATAAATCCTCTTAGGATTTGCTTTAATAAGACAAACTCCTGTAATTCCTTTGTAATTACCATTGTTTATGTTAAAACCGTTAAGCCTAAATCTTTTTCTTTTAAATTGGGTTAAAAGTTAACAAAGTTGTGGTCTTTTATGTCAGCATATTTTTATTTTTTATAGGTAGACTTGATTGGGGTGTGCTAGACCAAATTCTGGATAAGTGACGTTTGGTTTATTAATACTTGAAGTGGAAAATACAGAAGGGTAGATACAGAAAAAACAGAAGGCAGAACAAATCTTGCCTTTCGCTTTACTTTTAATAAGAAACAATTTGGCCAATGTCCTTTGTCACTGGTTTTCAGGTTGTAATCATTTTGCTGTATGTTTATGTGTTTTTTTGAGCTCTTTTTATTTGTTTGCTTTTCAGAATTTTGAGGATTTTCCCCCTTGCTGTTTCATTTTAACTCATTTTGAGCCAACTCTTGCTACTCTGGGCTATTTGTAATAATGAGAAGTTGGAATAACTTGAAATATTCAGTAACTGTAAATCTGATTTCCAGAAGTATTTGTCAAGAACCCACAGCAATAAATACATTTTTATATCACAACAGTTACATACACATGAACCAAAATAATTTTGTTCAGTGGTACTCACTCTTATTTCTTGTTTTGCAATCTCACATTTTCTGTGCTATTCTTTTCTTCAATATTGATCCTGATCTACTGAATTGATTGCGTGAACCCTAGGATTGGGACCTGCACAGGGATCTACGAAGAGCATATTCCTAGCTGTTGGTGGTGATTTTTTTCTTTTAAAAGTACTTTCAGAAAAATTTCAAGGTTTGAGTTCTTTTTTCCTCCACTGACACATTCTTTTTTATTTTCTTTTATTGTTTCTTCTGTTGCCTTTTTTTAAAAAATAAAAATCCCATTATAGAAAAATTAACAAATATAGGCAAGCAAACTAGAACATAATCTTACCCACCAACCAGAGGCAAGTAGATTAACTCAGTGGTTCTCAGCTGGGGTGGGGGATGAGGCAGTTGTACCTCCTCAGGCGACATTGGGCAATGTCTGGGCACAGTTTTAATTGTCACAACTGGCAGTGGGGTGCTACTGGCATCTGGTAGGTAAAGACCAAGGATGCTGCTAAACATCCAACAGTGCCCAGGACAGCCCTCCCAGAACAAGGAATTATCCAGCCTCAAGTGTCAATAATGCCAGGTACAGAAACCCTGGTTTAATTTAACACCATGGAATATGTAAAGATTCCATTTATAAATTCCATTTACATTTATAGACTGCTACATCTTTTCAACTTAGTGTATTGTCCAGAGTATAAATGACTGGCTGAAAATGAATCAAAAGTAGGAGGGGGAAAAAACCTAAAAGTTGTGAAAGAAGGACAAATATGCTTAAGAACACATAAATGCCTATAAAAATCACCTCTCTGATTCACCAAAATTACCTTTACTTGATAACC
Source organism: Equus quagga (assembly GCF_021613505.1). NCBI lineage: Eukaryota > Metazoa > Chordata > Mammalia > Perissodactyla > Equidae > Equus > Equus quagga. The sequence continues at coordinate 111,020,401 of NC_060276.1, forward strand.
AGTGCCTGGGGAGATAATCTATGGTTGACTTTAGCACCTAACCCACAGCAAAGCTTGTGGGATGTCACTAGATAATTTATTTTCTTCAACAACAACCAAATCTGTTAATGTCTATTAAGGTAATTGAGTTTTTACCTGGAAACAGAATTGAGTATACCATGCAGGCAGTTAGAACGCTTTTGAACTCTCTGCTGATTTCCCCATCTGCCTTAGGGATTTGATGATTCCTTACAGGAGGAGTAGTTTAAATCACCAGAATTTACAATATATAGACTTGTATTATACATATAGGCTTTATTTTTGTTCTTTTGTACCCTGTTAGCCTTAAATAATCTACATAGCAAAGATATTTAGAGTTTGAATATTTGGAATTCAAATATTTGGAATTCAGTGATTCCAAGAAATCTTTTATATTTGGAAAACCGTGATTAAGTTTAGGGCATTTCAGGTTATGATCCAAATGGAAGACCAAGGCAAATACAATACAGTTACCCTAAAATATGCTTAAAACTATTTCTTTACAGTCTAAAGTTATATTTGCTAAGTTATTCTGATATCTTTTACTTAAAAAATACAATTAACTTCCACAGAAAGTAATTTGTCCTTAGTGTTTTATCACTAATGGGTTGTAAAGCAGGGTTTATAAGATGTAGTTATCCGCATCATTATTTTTAAGACAAGTTTATAAGACAAATGTAATAGAAATAGATCAACAGCACAATAGAAAAAGACAGCAGCACATATGAATAAGTATTTCACAGATGAAAGAAAAAAGGGGTTTTACTAAGGGAATGTAAATTAAAATATCAATTAGATCTTTTGGTTTGTTTCTTGAATTGGCAAAGATGAGAGACCCTCTTGTTTGCTGCTTGTGAGCACTTGAACTTGTATTCCATTTTGGAGGATTAGTTTGGCAATATCTATTAGCCATTAAATGTGTACACCTTTTGACTCATCAGTGACACTTTGACCCACCAGAAATACACAAACGCCCCAAGACACACATGGTGCTCAGTATAATCTTAAGCCATTGGAAACTTACCCAACGTCCATCAATGAGAAATAGGTTAAGAAAATTACAGTACAGCCATACATGAAGCTGTTACCTGGCTGTGAAAGAGCTGAGATCAATTTCTATATGATACGGAAAGATACTCAAGGATATCAAGTGAGAAAAGATCTAGGAGCAGGATATTATTACCTCTGAAAATGTTTGAGGTCCGCCCTCCTTTCTAGAAGTGTAAAACAAACATTATTATAAGTATATTTAAGTGTATTAAGTATAACAATTTTTTAAATTTATAAATTTTTTTAAAATGACAAAATGCTGCTGTGTGAATGGAAGAGTATACATTGTGTTGCTCCATTAGGTGAAACGAGTAGAATTTGCTAGAAAAGTTTCAGCATGTAAAGTGAAGCACTTATGTGCTCTCGGCCATTTTAGACACTAACCATCTGGAGCAACCATGTTGTTCTTGCCACTCATTGCTAACTTAGTATAAAAAAATCACTCAGCTTTCCTAGTGCCTCACAATTGCTTGTGAAACAAGACTGACACCATGAGCCCTGTCATCTAAAAGGTACTTTATAAATAGCTTTCAGTTCTTCTCTCTTTATTCATTGCTAAAAATAGATCTTAGTGAGTTTGGATACTCTCCAGCCCTTTGGTCTTTAGCACAAGGCAAGTGGTTCCAGAGTTGAGAGTAAGGACTTTGCCACAGAATTCAGTGGGGGGCAATAAAAAGGACCATTGTATTCTAGAGCACTAAGGACAAAGGATACCACTTTATAGTGTGGGGAACAAGTGAAGCACCTTTACAAGAAAAACTAGAGTACAGCAGTAACTTCAAATTATACTTACTTATATTCACTTTTCATTAAATGTAAATTATTTCCTCTTTGACCACATTGTGTACTAGAAAGAGAAAATCAGGAGACTAAGTTTTTAATTTTGGATGCAATACCACTAGTTTACTTAAGCCTCCAGATAATTGCTAGCTTACCAGTTTTCATTATAGTTTCCCAGATCGTTTTACTTTTGAGTCATCAGTGTAGTGTGGTGAATATCTGGGAATTTTTAAGGTAATGGGGTTTGTCTTTTCTTAGGGACGTAGGTGGTTCTGAGAACAGGTGTAATTTAATTCCTCTTTGCTGTGTTTCGTTGTTATCCTGCACTTCCCACCACATCTCGTCCTTTTTGTAGGGGATTGAGAAAAAGATTATTCTTAGTATGGAGGAAAGTTGAGCACACATGTATACTAAGGAAAAGGAGCTAATGCAGAGAGCAGTGAAAACCAGGAATATAGAATCAAAGGAAAAGTATATTGCGAGGTGAATGGGAATGGAATCAAGAGCATTGCTCTTGGGCAAGATGAGTCTTCCTTCTCCTTCGTCACGAGGAGCTAAGGGGGTAAAGCTGTAGATTTTTGTTCTCCTGAGTTGGATGAATGACATTGAGAAAGTTGTCGTTTTCTTGGCTTTGAGAAACATCATCTAGAGGAGAGCTGCTGGGGATTGAGGAGAAAGAGAAGAGGTAGAAAACTTGAGGAAAATGTTGAGGGTTTGGTATAGACTTAATGGGGAGCAAATCAGTGATGAGCAAAAGGATTGCCCAGGACTGAAGGCCCGTTTCAGATTAGAAAGAATACATGTCTAATCTTTATTCCAAAAATAGGTCTCCACTGAATCTGTACTAAGGGCAGCTTGTGGTTTGTATTTGTAGAATACAGCTGGCTTAAAAATGTTTTTCTGTTTTCACTCTGGCCTTTATTCTCACAGAATCTAAATCACTGATGTTTTGGTGTGTTAAGAAACTCCGTCTGCTGGCTAGTCTAATTCTGCACAGGGCCGCTTGTGTGTTAGGACAGACTTGACTCACCTTCCCTGAATCTCGATTAATATAATTATTCCGTGACTCATAAGATGTCCTGTGGTGATATGAGGGCCCAGAATAGTGGAGTTATATATAATGCACTATAATATTTCCTTTGTATGTAAGGGAAAAAATAGCTTGGTTAATTATGGGCATATCATTTAGCTAAAAATCAACCTTAAATGTTAAGTGGTCGTTAAGGCATTTATTTACAGCACATATTTTTCAAACCCTAGCAGTCTAAACTAGGAAACTAAAACATGTTATAGCAACTTAAAAGTGGTAAAAGAATACATTTATTTTTGTGCATTTTAGCATTTCTTTTCTTCTTGAAGGATGTTTTTCCAGTAAAGAGAGTTTTCTCCCTATGAAGAATCTTTTTCACAATTGATAGACGCTAATTTCTTGTTTAAGTACAGTAATATGGATCATTGGCTGTAAAGAATGGTTTGGCTTATCATCAACCCTTCCCTTTCCTAAAGGTAGTCAGAGGTCTGCCAGAAATGCCTGGGTGGCCACATTTGAGAATTGTTCCTATAGAAGTGTTGGTTCTCTTTCATGCTAAGTCTCCTGGGGGGACAAACGCTCTGGACTCAACCCTACTTGGGAAACTACCTTTCTCTTTTCTTTTAATGGGCATAAGCTCTCCATGGTTGGTTTTTTACATGGTGTGATATAAAATTAAGAGAAAACAAAAAGATTAAAAGATATAAAGGCTTAAAGAACTGGTGTTATTTAGGTGAAAGGTTGACAGACTTAAACTTTTCTTGTTCTCTCTCCAGAAAACAGAATATGTATCATAGCAGGAGTTTCATTGGATGTAAAAAAGCATACTGGAGTACTGACATGCATCAGAATGTAGTAGGACATATGAATTCAGTTTGTAATAGAATGTCAAGTTTGTTATTTATATTTTAACATCTGAAAAGTCTAATTACATTAAATCCCAAGGGATATTCTCAATTATTTCATTTAATTGGTATTTTCATAAAGAATTTTGCTCTGATAATGCTCCATCATTGGGGCTCATAATTTATTTTTTTACACAGAGAATATTGAAATAGGTTCAGAGATTCATTAACAGAAAGTATTATTAAATATTGTGAATCACCAATGCCATTGATACAGAAATAGAATTCCTCTAGGAAAATGAGGAATTTCTATATGAAAATGACGCATTTGGGGGTTTAATTTATTATTAATATTATTACCGTAACATGTTGCTTCATTCCGCTATAACCTATTCTGAGTGGGGAAAAAGGGCATCTTTCCCTTTAAATGTTTAGGAATTATCTGAGGATTAAAATTTAACTGGCTTTTCTCCTCAGATTTTGTATTTACTGGTTATTATATAAGGGATCTGTTACATATTTTATTGGAACAGTTTATATGACTTTGTAGCCTAACATTTCAAAGTGCCAAAATGAATAATTATTAAAATTGAAGAAATTTTAAAAGCACTCAAATAAGCAGTTTTAAACTTTTTGAGTCACAAGCCTTTTGGCGGGGGTTTTATTCCCTTCAAGAGTCTGAAGCGCCATGGGCCCTCTTCTCAGGAAGATCGGGACACAATTTTGCCTCTGGTTCCAGGGGGTTCTTGGAGTCCCTAGAAATCCGTCCCTGGACACACTGGGTCCGTTTCAAACCTCCCCTCAGGTTATCTCAGTGATGTGAGAAGCATCTTTTCAGATCCCTTTGCAGGCGTAGGCATTTAACAAATCTGTTTGGAGAGTTCTTTAAAGTCTGTCTTGAGCATTGTTTAAAAAGAAATATCCTTAGTCTCAAAGGCATAGTCTTTGAGTTTTCTTTATTCTTTTTTTTTTTTTTTAAGCTAAGTGGACTGTGAAAAACTCCATTGCTGCTTTTAAAATACCAAATGGGTGACTACTTTTCAGCTTTTTCTTGGGAAAAATTTTCCTCTAGGATCTGTAAGAGAGTTTATGGTCACCTTAGGATGCAGTGATTTTCATTAAGGGATTCGATTCCTTTACTTCGTGTAATACAATCCTGATGAACACTGGCGGGAGGGAGTATTCTCATTGAATTTTCAGTTAACTCAGTATTGACCAGATGACTTACACTGAAAATCTTTTCAGTGCGTGATTAGTAAATACAGTGCTGTAGGATTTTGTAGGACATAGGTCCTCATTTGATTACCATTATATACAGTAAAGTTATAAGAGATGAATCTCAACTCCTGGGCATTGTTTAGAAGCTAAATATTCAGCCAGAAACCAAAGAACAAAAACGAAAATTTAAGTTTTCTTTTCTGTGCACTAAACATTCTAAAAATCTGGTTGTGTCTGTGTCACTTTGTATACTGTGTGTAAGAATATATGCATTTCTTTTGTAGCCACGTCATGAATATTTTAATGTCCCTGTGTACTAAATGACTACTCATCGTGTATGCAGAATTTCACAGAGGAAATAGAGAGCTGATATACTTATGAAAGAAAATATCCTCAGCTTGGTGACTGGTTATCTTATATAATAATAGAATATTTCAGAACCAATACCTTTACAATTGTAATGTTTTTCCTGTTCTTATTCCTCTTTTCTGTTTTATTTTCATTCTGTGTGATGTTGATATAGCTTATTCCTGCTTGCAACTGTTTTAATTTCTTCTTGAAGAAATATGACCTATGAGTGTTTTGAGTAATATTTCTTCTTAAACACATACATGTCATCATCTATGAACCATCTGTGATTAATCTTGTAAGAGGAAAACCTAGCAATTGTTAAAATGTTTACCAAAGAAAATATAGCTGAAATGCTAGCTGGAAGTAAGCAGTGCCATAATATATAGTGTGGTTTGGTCTTCAAATGTTGGGAAAAAACCCAAACTATATTTATTTAGTGTGATTATATTATAGTCTATATGACCTAATATGTTCTAATGTATCACATAAGTTTATTTGGCAATAATACAAGAAAGTAAAATCTGCACTATTATATAATATTTAAGGTAAAACATTCACAGTTTGAAGAAATTCGTAATGCCACATTTATTGAATCACATTTGTGCTATATAGTATTGAACATTCCCCTTTAAGAACGATTAGAAAGCTATGTCAGAAGTCTCTTCGATATCTATTGTTCAATAGTAAGTAACTCTTTCAAAGTATTGATACTGAGTTTATTTATATAGTTAAAATCTTAATATTCAGTTTAAATACCAATACTTTACTAGTTATGATTTTATGTTAAGTCTTCATTAAATACTTTATGATTTGTTAGCTATGGTTTTATATTTCTGACTATTAAAACCTTTAATATTGATCATTATTGTGTATACTTTTAATAAAACATGCAACATATTTTATAAAAGGAAAAGTACCAAGTAATTCATTGTTTATATCTAGAGAGTTTAAAGCCTGAGTTAAGTAGGCTATCATTAAACAATGAATTCAGAAGACGGTCAAACTGGTTTACCAGTGAAGGAAGACCATGGAAATGTGTATTAGGCAGCTGTGCAGATCAGTTACTTGCATTCTGACCATTCTCACTGTACGACATGACATGTGAAGCACCTGGCTGGGCTATCAAATGAGAAATTTAGCATTATACATCGAAAGGACTGGGGAACATTGGTCTTTCATTTCCATTTTTTTCCCTCCATCCCTCCCCTCGCCCTGCAGTATGTTATTCATCTGATTTTAATGGTGCATAAATATGCACTGTCTCATGCCTGTTTGCTTTGGATGCCTGTGCTGAGCTGTAACAAGATGTTGCTTCTTTTGTTATCTGTATAACAGCTGCTTGCTTTAAATTAGTAGATTCTGAAATAGCTTTCCTTGCATGTCTAAAATAAAAGTATTGCATGTACTTTGTCTCATGTGAATGACTGTTTCTTCTCCATCGCTTTTGATAATGTATTTTATATTTTAGTTTTTTTAATCGTGGTAAAAACACGTAGCGGAGTTTACCAGCTTAACCATTTTGAAGTGTGCAGTTCGGTAGCGCTGAGTGTGTTCACGCTGTTGCGCAGCAGACCTCCAGAAGTTGTTCATCTTGCAAAACTGAAACTCTGTGCCCATCCAACAAGTGATCCCCGTTCCCCTTCCCCTCAGCCCTTGGTCACCACCATTCTGCTTCCTGTTTCTGTGAGTTTGACTGCTTTAGACAATAGGTTTTCTAGGGAATTTGAGCTAGAATTTCAGTGTGAACATGTCAAAATTACGTTTTATATTATAAACACAATTTGTAAAAAAAACTAATGTACTATTTGTACAAGTCTCAAAGGAATAAAATGTGAAATGATTCTTTGAAACTAGGCTTTTTAGAAAGTACAAATATTTTAAATAATGCACATTTGATAAACAACATGGTTCTCTTCAAGAAATGCTATATAAGACTGCAAGCAGTGAGCACATACAGGAGATCTGACCAGCTCCAGGGGATAGGATGGGGAGCATTTTTACAGGCATAAGCTAATAAAGAACATTAACTGCATAGGGTTCAATGTAGACATCCTTTAATAAATACATTAAAGGTTGTAGGATGTTTTTAAAAATTAACGTCAAATGAAAATGATGATTTTTAAATTGTTTCCTTTAGTATCTATGTGATTCAGATGTCAGTCTTTCAGTATGTTTAATCCTTAAAGCTAAACATTATAAACGGAAGAGATTGTCTTACATCACCCCTGGGAGTGCTGCATCATTTCCATTAGACTTTCTTTAAAAACTATATCATGAAAACTCTAAGATATGCAAATAGAGTATAAGGAACCCTCATGTACACATCACTCAGCTTCAACAACCATCAACTCAGTACTCTGAACACTAACTCGTTTCATCAACCATCCGCCTCCCATTTTTGCCTCAGTATTTTGGAGCAGGCCCTAGACATCCTATCATTTCATCTTTAACACTTCAGTAATTCCTAATATCTTATTCCTGATTCAGTGTTTCCTAATTGTCTGAAAAATGCATTTTTATAATTGGTTCGTTAGAATCAGTTTCCAAACAAAGCTCCCAGTGTATCTGGTTGATGTCTCCTAAGTCTCTTAATCTTTAACAACAACTCTGCGTTTTTCCCCCCTTGCATTTTTTTTTAACTGAGTCACCTATGCTGTGGAATTTCCTCTGTTCTGTATTTGGCTGATTGTAATCTTCTGATGTTGAACTTGTTTTCAGATCCTACAAGTATATTTAGATCTGTAGCCTGGTTAGGTTGAGGTTCAATTTTGGGGGGCAAGAATACTTCATAAAAAAATAGCCTTTTTTCACCAAAGCTGATTTTTTACCCATTTTTCGTTAATACACAAACATACTAAAAGGCCATCATATGAAGTTTATATGGAGACACGGTTTATAGTACTTCATTTAGTACTCAAACTAAATACCTTCATTTAGATTTCAGTTGTGTAGCGACAGCAGCTAACATTCCCTGAGCATTCTCTGTAAGTCAGGCACCAAGCCTTGTCCCTCTTAATCTCTACACAGGAAGGTAAGTACTATGAGTCTGGTTTTCCGAATAAGGAAACAGACCGGAGAGTTTAAGTAATTAAGATTATTCCATGTAATGCTTTACATATAATGAAATCTAATGTGTGGATTTATGGTTTAATATAATCTTTCTTTTCCTTGTTTTGTGCTGTACCACAATTAGGATGCAAAAGTAAGTTAATTTATTATTAGATACTAAAAATTACATTGTTTCCTTCCAGTAAAATATAGTATTCCTTTTAACTACAAAATTGTTGCTAGTAATACCTGAAACTTGACCCGCTTGGTCCTTTTTTGTTTTGTGACGTGCAAAATCAGCCACTTTGGAAAATTTTCAAATGTTTTTCTAGATATGCCTGCTTTGTCTTCCTTTGACATTTAAAAATGAGTATCGGTTGTTACATAGGACAAAAATGCCTTGTGTCGCAGAGGTTCTTCCTGTATGTTGCCTCCACTGGAGCCATTGTTTGCCCTGGGGAGGTCTGGGAAGTTGAGTTTCGGAAGCCTTGCTGCTGGGGACAGTTAAGTCTTAAGTCAAAAACTGAGTAAAAACTCAGGAAGACATTTCTATAAATACATGTGAGCAAAAAAAAGAAAAAGCATGGAAAACAAAATTATGTGAAGAATCGGAGAAAACTCAGGAGATTTTGCCTGCTTTTTATTTAGGGGAGCTTTTGAATTTTACCACTAAGGTAACTTACCTTTCCTGTAGATAATTCGGTAGCAGTGGTTTCCTAAGTTGCCAGTGGGTTTGACTGCTTTTTGTGTTTCAGCAACGGTGCCCAGCACGTTGGTAGGTAATCAATAGATATTTAATGCATGCTGAAAATATCCTTCTGTGGTCTCCAATTTTGGGTGCAAAACCCCAAGTAACCACCGGCTCTCGATAGTAGAGTGTGCCCATACACTCAGCTGCTTGCTGTCTTCTCTGAAACGTGCACGCCCCTCCGTGTCGATTTCACGTTCTCAAGCCTCCCGGGATCTGCTTACCAGAGTCTCACATTTTCCCTCCACAGGAAGCTGAAACCCCACGTAGTGTTCTTGAAGAAATTGGACTGACATAACTCTCCTCCCTTGTTGATGACTTCTTGTGGCATTTCACACACTGTAGATGGTCACTGCCTTCATGTCCATGTTAGCTAATGGTGTAAGATGACGTCTTGTCAGTATTACTGTTTTGCTAAGCTGCTTCATTCAGGCCTACACAAATTTTGTTTTTAAGGGAACTTTGGTTAATCAAGTGGTAACTTAAGGGACTTAAATATGAATTAGAGTACTGCAGAGAGAGAAAGGCGCCTTTTCTGAAGATTGAAGAGTATCTATGAAAATGACACAATCAGGCAATATGCATTGATTAATTACTGTCTTTGGCAAAGTAAACTTAAATTATAATGTGAAACCTAATTTTATGAAACCAAAGACTAGTGCAGCATTTCAGTATATATGAGAATAAAGGGAATTGACATGTCACCTATCAAATGAATGAAAATTTAACTGTTGAAACTTGAAAAAAAAAAATTTTTCTACCAAAGATCCTTATTGGAAACTACATACCTTAAAACAAAGGGAATATATAAACGACTAAATTGGAACAATGCTGCTTTACACTAAATATTTTCTTAAGCGTTCCAAACGTGGGACGAGGAACAGACCAACTGTTTCGTAGTAGTGAGCACATTATTTTTAAGGCCAAGGAACATTTGACTCCTGAGATAAATTATTTGTGGTCATAATCATTTAGTCACTTAGTTGGATTGTTTCTGATACCCCAAATGAAATGGAAATGTTGGCTTATGTGGAATTCTTCACAACAGTATCTTACAGAAAATGTGTTACTCTCTACACGAAGTGTTGCGTAAGTCATTAAAGCACGAATATTCCTTCTGGGGTGCTTGTTACAGATCCATTTATTTTGCTCTGCTGTTGATTCTCTCCACTTGTAAGTGCTGCAAACTTTAGGGCAGCTTCCTTCCCTTCCATGGCACTGCTTAGTTATCAGAAGTCTTAGAGAAAGACACTACCTTTCACAGGAAAGCGAGAGTTGAATGAAGTAAAGTGGCGTTAGTGGGCCCTAGATTTTTGGAAGCTCTACAGTTGTTTCAGTGTCACTTTTGTACATACTTCTAGGTATGTAAACATGTCTTCACAGCTTACACTTTCATTTGTATCTGCTGGGCTGGACTAAGTGTTGTTGTGATTGTGACCAACATTCAGGTCACGTGAGCACTGTCTTATCATATCGCCAATTAGTTGTAATAAATGTTCAACGTACACCACTGTAGTGTGTTTTTATCTATCTCTTTCCAAAAGTTTGTCAAACTGGAGAGCTGCTGGAGGAATTTTTTTTTTCAGTAAAATGTTGAAAGTTCATCTCCATTTGAATGTGGTTGTTAAAAGCACACACACAAGATAAATGGCAGAAGATTTAAGGAGTCTTCATGTACTTCAAGCTCATTAAAAAGTAATGTGGATTCCATGCTGAGAGCTTATCTACACATTTATTTTCAATCAATAAATGCCGCTTTTAAAACCTTGATGCAGTTGACTTTTCTACTCTTTCTGGATGAGCAACTCAGATTACTCCAGGTAACCAAAGGTATTCCAAATTAACTGAACCCCCCCCCCCCCCCCCCCCCCCCCCCCCCACCCGGAACTGGAGGTGCTAACGCACGCGCGGAAGTGGACTGAGATTTGCAAACTACTGCCTAAGCAGCAAATCAAAGCTTTGGTTATCATGATAGTTAAAGGACCTCCTATTAACTACAGATGGGAAATGTTTCATACTTAAAGGAGGCTATTGAAGAACGGGGAAACAACTACCACAAATTAAGTTGTTAGTCTGCTAAAAAAAAGAAAAAAGATAGATACTTGTCATCTTAGCCTCCAACACCCACCTATTTATTCACTGAAAACAGGCCTATGGGCCTCTGCTGGCAATGTAGAGTTGGAATTTTGGAATCATAAAGAGTAATCAGGTTATAAGTTTAAAAAACATTAAGAAACTTAAGTTCAAGATGGTCATTTATCAGGATAATGAACAGTCAGTGGTTTAAAAACTGCTCCTTCCTTCATAGCTCACTGCTCATTAACGCTTGAGGAAAAGTCACCGACATCTCAATTACTTTGAGCACAAGCTGCTGTTTCTTATTGTTTCCTCTATGATCTAGTAAGACCATTCAGCTTTGAATACCACATTTAATTGTGTATATCTATCTTGGCTGTATTTAGGAAAGTACTGAAAAATAATGAATTTAGTTAGTGAATCCAGTAGTTACAGAAAATTTTTAATCATTTGTAGGGTAAAGCAAGTATTTAAAGTCTAGAACAAATCCATTCTTAAAGTAAAATGTATTCTGGACCACATCCTTTCTTTTATAGAACACATATTAAAGAACTCATTTTCAACAGATAGCACTCAGAAATCCCAATTGTGAAGAAATTTCAGTATTTTGTGCATCCTTACGTCCTTGCTTCCAAATCTCAAGTTGCCAAATGCCGCCTGCTCTGAAATGCAGGATCCCTAGTATGTCCATGGAAAGGAGGTGACTCAAAAAAAAAAAATTAAGGAAACACGAGAGCATCTTTTCCAGGATCTGAAATCTAAGAATGATATTTTGCCTTAAGCTTTTTTACAGAAGGTTCTCTGACCACTCTTTACCAGAATTGCTTTAACACTAGGCATAGTCAGTAGCGGTGTCCCTAATTTTCCTGAAAATGACAAAAACAAGACTTACTTCTATATAAAGAACTCTCCAACACTATAAAAAAGGTGAACACTAATGGAGAGCCTCCAGCTGAGGGACTGCAAATACGGGGTTGAAGGGACGGGGAGAAACTGACTCTACCCTTTAGTACTTTAAAACTGAGAAAGCGCATTTTAAAGTTAAAAAGCTATTCAGCTATCGCATGTAGAAAAATCCAAAAGATTATTAATAAAGGGCAAGCAACCAAATTTAATGGCCATTGAATGCAGAAAAAAGTGTTTGGCTTAGCCAAAACGTACAGAAAGAAACACGTAACAGTTAGTAAATTGGCAAAGATTAAAGTAACTTGGTGTTGTGGGGACAGCAAAATTTATTGTTGACAAATTTTTTGTAGTCTTTCTGGAGGGCAATTTGGAAGTACTTCAGCTTTCATAGCTCTTGATGTAATTTATCCTAAGGAAATGATCGGAAATGTGAAAGTATTTAAGGAAATTCACCACAGGATTGTTTTTATAGCACAGAATTCTTTAATAGTGCAAAATTAAAATTAACTTAAAAATCCACTAATAGGAATATGGTTGAATAAATTGAGATCCACACTATGCAGTGAGTAAAAATAACATTAAGAATAGGGCTTGATGAAATATGACAATGTTTTATGTGAAAAAAAGCATATTCAACTGTAGCCATATGTGATCTTAGTGTAAAAAACTATGTGTATGCACCCCTAAGAAGAGAAAAAAAGACTAAAGTGATGCCCCAGTGTTAACTGGTTATCTTTTAGGGTTAGGATTACAAGTAATTTTCCTGTTGTTTATACATTTTGATGATCAGAGAATAAAGGATTTTTAAATAGGGTTCCAGGCAGGCTACAAAGGGTTCTGCCAGCCTTGCTAACCCATGTGAGCTCAGAGCCCTCTATCCAAGTAAGTAGCAGCCATAACAAATACGATATACGATCATTTAAGAACAAAATAGCTTTATTTGGATTTGGGACTGTGAATGGTTCTGTCTCTGCTGCCTGACCTTTTCCCACCCCGACTCCTGGACCTCGAGGAGCTCTGACTCCGGCTCCGGCGGCTCTGGCTGCGGCGGCTCTGGCTGCGGCTGCTCCGGCCCCGGCTGCGGTCCCTTTTTCTTCCTCTACTTCGTGAACTGTGCCTTTCCCGACTTTTGGATGTGTGTTTGTGCGATTTCTTCCCCCTGTGACTACTTCTCCTTTTTCTCTCGGCTTGCCCATTTCTTTTGTAGGAGTGGGCTGGACTGGGGCTTCTTCTCCTCCGTGGCCTGCCGTAGTATTTGTCATGGTGGCCCATCCTCTCTCTCCTCTCCAAGTTCTTACCAAAGGAGGAGCCAGTCCGATCTGGAGACAGGTAGATGTCTCTATTGGCTTCCCAAAACTCATTGTTGGGATTTCTGAACACATGGAGAAAGTTGCAGTGTTTTCCTCTTGGACATTGTTGTATTTCAAATAAACCTGCAATGGCAGAGTCAGGACACAGCGTTTACTGCCGGCACTTTATCCTTTTCAGAAGGTATATCTCTGATGTTCAAATGTGATAGAACTATTTTCTCTTGCGTATTACTTAATTTACATAAACTGATGTCATAGTTTTGGTTTCCAGAATTTCAAAAACATTCAATGCTCTAACAAATGGCACAGTGGAGAGTAACAAAACAGAAGCTTGAATTAACGAGACTCTCCCGTTCCCCTACTCCATTATGGTATGGAGTGCAACCAAACAAAATGGTGGCCATGTTATTTTTTCTAGGGATTCCATCCCACTGGTGGACAACGTAGAGCCCTAATTAACACTGAAGAACCAACCCTCGGAGTCCCTGTGGCAGTGTGCTTTGAGGGCGCAGTGTTGGCAGGACAGATCCCTAGCCAAAGGAGAGAGCCTATTATAAGTGAAGGATGGGGGTCAGCCCAGTGGCACAGAGGTTAAGTGCACACGTTCCGCTTCGGCGGCCCGGGTTTTGCCGGTTCGGGTCCCGGGTGCAGACATGGCACCACTTGGCAGGCCATGCTTTGGCAGGTGTCCTACATATAAAGTAGAGGAAGATGGGCACGGATGTTAGCTCAGGGCAGTCTTCCTCAGCAAAAAAGAAGAGGATTGGCCACAGACGTTAGCTCAGGACTAATCTTCCTCAAAAAAAATAAAAAATAAGTGAAGGATTCTGTACTTTCTTTACACTTTAAGATGATAAACATTGGCCTAATGCTTTAAATTTACCAAGTCCTTTTAATATGGAAGATTCTTGTCAACAGTGAAATCTAGTTGAACTTAGAGATCCTTTTCTAGTTTTCAAGTTTTTTTTTTAAGCAGTAAATTCCCCAACTATGTGAAATAGTTAAAAGTGAAATACCTCCATACTACACACTATATACAAAAAGTAAGTCAAAATGGATCAGAGTCCGAAATGTAAGACATAAACTGTAAAACTCTTTGAAGAAAACATACAAATAAATCTTCATGACACTGAGCTAGGCAATGGATTCTTAGATATGACACCAAAAGCATAAGCAAAAAAAGAAAAAAGTAAATTGGACTTCATCAAAATTAAAAACTTCTCTGCTTCAAAGGACACCATCAAAGTGAAAACACAACCCACAGAATGGAAGAAAATATTTGCAAATCATGTCTGTAATATGGGACTTGTCTGTAGAATAAATCAAGAACTCTTATAACCAAATACAAAAACATATAACCTAATTAAAAACAGGCAAAGTATAGGAAGAGACATCTCTCCAAAGACGATACACAAATGGCCAATAATAAGGACACGAAAAACTGCTCAACATCATTAGTTACTAGGGAAAATAACAAAGCTATTATTTAAAAAAACAAGTGAAATAGTCTCCCGCTTTGGGGCAGTCAAAGTCACACTCAAGAAGCACCTCCCTGAAATCACGGGACTCCAGGAGCGGACAAAAGTGACTGCCTTTATGGAGAAAACGGATCCATCTCTTTCAGCTCCCAAGCCTTTAAACTTAAGGCGTAAAGCAAGGAATTCTAAAATCCTTTTTTTTCCTCTTCAATAAATGGTTTTTAAGTGACAGCATCCATTAAGACCAGGTTGCCAAAGATTCAGACTTTATAAATTATAGATTTTTAAATAGGAGGTTTCAAGCAGGAGCGTGCAAAGCAAAGGGGAAGAGAAGTGCCCCCTGAGGGGTGGGGGGAGCTCCGTCTCTTTGCTTCCAGGTACTTGCACAATAAACACTTCAGCTAAGCCCATCTGATAGAAATCAGAAGAGAATGAGCCCTTCAGAACTGCTGGCTACTCAGAGGACTGACTCATTTCCTGATTCGGCCACTGTCCGATGAGTCAGGCCAACTGAATGCGCCCTCACCAGATCCTCCAGCTAAAGTCAGTCTCGACCGCCCCAAAGCACATCTTTCAAGTTAGGGCAGGAAATGTTATATGCAATGTTTTAGACGGCAGAGATGAAAGATTCAGTAGGGATAAAAGTGGGGCAAAAACAGCTCCAGTGAGGGGAACCAATGAATAGAAAACACCTCCGAAATGGGAAAAAAGTCATCATGCTGTATTTTACCACAAATTGCCATTTTCCATTGGGTCACTGGGCAGAATTCGCACTGAAGCTGGCGTCCTGCATACCACCGTCCGTTAAACAGAGAGAGGGCTGTCTGGCATTCTTCTTCCCTTTAAACCACAAATTAAAGGATGCACTTTACCTTTTTAATATGCAGATCAGTCCTGGTGTTCCTTGACCCTTTATCAGTTCACTGTAGGACCAAGCCCACTGCCTCTGCCCTCCCTAGGCATCCTCACTAGAGCATTCAAGCTCCTGAGGCTCACAGCTTATTCAGGAGCCCGTTTCACTAACCCTCTGAGAGGTGCTGATGCATGCAAGTTGGCTTGAGTCAAAGCTTCTTAAACCAAAAGACCGGACCATTAAAAACGCAGAATGTTTCCCAGTGTCAGAGCCTGTTCTTTCTCAGCTAAGCGACTGTTCTTACAATGGTGACTTGAACCCATTAGCCATGGCGCAGCCCGAGCAAACAGCAAGATGAGCAGAAATGATACATTAACTGCTTTCTTAGTGGACCAAATGCACGCTGACATTACTTGGGGCTTCAAGTTCTGGCTCTTTTGATTTATACTTTTCTATTCTCTTTTCTGTTATCCCTTTTCAGTTTGTATTTTAATTATTAAAATTATATCAGTAAAAATATAACTATTGCAAAAGATTCAAAACTATGGAAGTATACAAAGAATGAAATACAAATGTACTATTTTCAAATCTCTTCCATATTTCTATATCAGGTCTTAAAATTTACATTTTTAAAATACCATGCATATGAAAGCTATATATTTAGTGGGAAAACCCCAGAGGTCAACACAATTATAACACTATACAGTGACAAAACATACAGATGTTTATGTTCAGAATACTTACGATTGATATTGAACATACACATTGCCCCTCAGATGAGGTTCCAAGTTGCAGCTGACCTAAGGAGCAATGAAGAAGTCTATCATTAAAACAAAACTAAGGAAGAGAAGCCCTCCAGTCACCAAATGCACTCTGCCCAGGCCAACATTACCAAAAGTAGTCATCAATCGAAGATTCCAGAATCGAGACACCACCCCACTCTCCCGTCTATCTGAGGCATACTTCAGCACGCAGCAGGCGCTGCAGGCCCCAATTATCTGATCCCTGGGGATCCAGGGGTTTTTTTCATAGATATGAAATGTCTCACACATGCATGAAAATACAGAGAATAGAAATCAGCCCACATATACACCACTCAGATTCAACACTAATATTTTCCATGTTTGACTGAGAATGTTTAAACACGTAAAATGTTAAAGACCCAGTTGAAGCCCTTCCATCCAGTTCCTCTCCCTCCTCCACCACATAGATGAGCACTCTTCTGAGGCTGGGCGTCTCCTTCACACTCCAAACACAACATCCACACACACGCACACACATACACCTATCTACAGAGATACAACTATCCATAGCCATCGTATACACACAGGCATATACACATATATCATATGCATGCCATGAAATATATACATAGATTATGTATAGACATACATATAAATGTATGTCTATTATATATATATATGAGTATACACATATTTAGGTATACATATGCAAAGAAAAATATATATACACAATGTATAGTATTGCTTTGTACATTTTAAAATTTTATATAAATCGTATTTATTCCACATTCTTGTTTCAAGATGTAATCATGTAAATTTAATGACTCTTTTTTTTTGGTGAGGAAGATGTGCCCTGAGCTAACATCTGTGCCAATCCTCCTCTATTTTGTATGTGCGGTGTGTAGGTCTGCGCCCAGGATCCAAACCTGCAAACCCTGGGCCGCAAGAAGCAGAGCACACAAACTTAACCCCATGCCACCAGGCTGGCCCCTTTAATGACTCATTTTAACTACCGTATACTGGATATGTCAAATTATCAAATTTATTTATCCACTCCTCTAATACTACATATCCAACTGCTTACAATTTCTCATCCACAAACTGTGCTGCAGAGCACTCCTGGCCGCGTCTGCGCAGGCGGGCGGATCTCTCAAGTGTGCATAACCAGAAGGAGCGTGCTGATCCGTAGGCTGCGTGTACCTTCAACTTCACCAGATACTGACAAACTGCTCTCTGAAGTGGTTTTACTAATTTACACCTATCTTCACCCACTCTGGGTATTAATAGAATTTATAATTTCTTACCTGAAAGGTGTGAATAATATCATTTTAATATGCACTCTTCCTATTTACTAGTTAGTTCGGTTGAACATTTCATCATTTGCTTTCAAAAGTGACAAATCTGATTTGGTTTTATGTAATGGTATAAAAAGGTCCTCAAACATTCATACTAATGTTTAGCTTTTAATTTTCAAAATGAATATAATTTTACAAATCTGTTCCAGAATATTTTTATTAGAACATCCCAAAAAAGGTGGGATCTGCAGTGACCGACAGTTTGCAACACCATCCTTAGAAGGAAGACTAACCGGCCCCCGGAGGCCATGTCAGCTGCACCAGGGACCTTAGAGATCACTTAAGACAGTGGTTCCCAGGGACCCGTTATGAATTTTCCATGATGAATTTGATGTTTTGGAAATTTTCCTACTAAAAATTTACTAAACAGCTTTCCATTTATAACTGCCAATGTGATTAGCATGAGCTTGGCTGACAGAATTCTAAAGAAAAGAAAACATACACCGTGGTAGCGGGTGCAGCCTGATGCAGTAACACTGTGATTCCCACTAACGACTCTAAAGTTCTGAAAGCAGCTCCACCACTAACTTTACGGAAGCAGTATAATGTGGGCGCCCCGAGAGAGAAGCCACTGATGCAGTCCAATCCCGACTCTCGGGATGAGGCAAAGGCACGAAGAGGGAACGTGACATGTTCGAGTGTGCGGAGCTAGGCAAACCACGCTGGCTCCTCAGTGGTGCTGCTTCTAACTTTTTTTATTATTTTTTTTAAGATTATTGGCACCTGAGCTAACATCTGTTGCCAATCTTTTTTTTTTCTTCTTCTCCCCAAAGCCCCACCAAGGACAGAGTTGTATATTCTAGTTGTAGGTCCCTCTGGTTGTGTTATGTGGGACACCACCTCAGCATGGCCTGATGAGCGGTGCCATGTCCGAGCCCAGGATCCGAACCAGTGAAACCCCAGGCCACCGAAGCAGAGCATGCGAACTTAACCACTTGGCCACAGGGCCGGCAGCCCCAGTTCTTCTAACTTCTAATGTGGGACTGTGTTGTGTGTGGCCAGGCGCTTCCACCTCAGTGTTTATTGGTTGTGCTGAGAAGTAGTGCAAAGCCAGGAAGGTGCACCCAACAGAAACAAAAGGTAAAGGGGAAAGAGAAATTTTAAAAGAATTTTAAAAATCTTGGAATCAGCAGAAAGAAATATACCCTTGAATTTCACGAGTGCTGCTGGTTAGCAGTGGCTCTGTTCCTGGGCTGTTCCAAATTTCCGCTGTCATTTCCAACTAGCAGAAACAAACCTCAGCTTTATTCCAATCTTTTTCCAAATCATGGGACATCTTCCCCACCCTAACAAGAAAATCATTCAGGTTCGGATCTGATCAAATCACAAAGTAAGAGGCTTCACTATGTTAGGAGTCCAACTACTAGGTCCGGGAGCAGTGGCTATTACGTCTGACTTTACTCTTGCCTGAAGGAATGCTTTGAAATAATTCTGTGTAATCTGAATGCCTCTTTTGCACCCCATATGCTGCATCACCTGGTGGTCTAGTAGATAAGATTCGGTGTGCTCACTGCTACGATTGGGGTTCATTTCCCAGTCAGGGAACCACACCACCCGTCTGTCGGTTGTCATCCTGTGGTGGCTGCATGTTGCTGTGATGCTGAAAGCTATGCCATCAGTATTTCAAATACCAGCAGGGTCAACCATGGGGGACAAGTTTCAGCAGAGCTTCCAGACTAAGACAGACTAGGAAGTAGGACCTGGCCAACCACTTCTGGAAAAACTGGCCATGAAAAACCTGTGAATAGCAGCAGGGCATTGATAGAGCGCTGGAAGGTGAGAGGATGGCGCAAAGAAACCAGGCAGGGTTCTGCTCTGCTGTGCACGGGGTCGCTATGAGTCAGAATCCACTCCAGGGCACTAACAACAATGCTGCATCAAACGATGACTTTGAGAACACTATGTTCAGCATTGAAAGTATCCAATGAATAAAAACAAGGTGAAAAAAACGAAGCCAGATTTATGTTCTTGGGTAGCTCCAGCAGAAAGAACATGCACCTTGGGTGGAAGTTGTAAGCAGGTACCATCAACACAATGCAACAACAAACTCGGTAAGTGGAGTAAGTGCAGTGGTGTCACACTGTGTACACTGCAGCTTTAAATGAGACCAGCTACAAAGGAAGGGAGGGAGCACATTCTCCATGATATGCAGCCTCTAAGTGAATGCTGGGACTGCTATCTGCTGAGGACCTTATGCAGAGAATTCATCGCCTGGAAGAGCTGGACCATAAAGGTACTGAGTAGATGAAAGATCCTTTCCAATGTAGACCCTGGCACCCAGGAACTCATGCTAGTACATGTTTATGATTTCATGAACTACTTCTACCGCATCAGCACGGAGGGGGCTGGAAAGGGAGAGAGAAGGAAGTAAGATTTACTGAGTGCCTGGCTGCCAGGTACTGTCCCATCACCCATGTCCCCACCCAGGCAGAGAGCCTGTGCCCTATCCCTCTCACCCCATCAGGTACTTCAGTGGGAAGTGAACCGATACCCTCCTTCATATGCATTGCGCATGCCCACCTTGAACTGGATCACTTTCCCCACGTTCTTGAACTCGGGGAGCACATCGTCATAGAAGTCCAGGAACTGCTGGTAGGTTTCCTCTTCACTGTACTCCAGGCTTGCGTCA
Source organism: Equus quagga (assembly GCF_021613505.1). Lineage (NCBI taxonomy): Eukaryota > Metazoa > Chordata > Mammalia > Perissodactyla > Equidae > Equus > Equus quagga. The sequence continues at coordinate 111,040,839 of NC_060276.1, forward strand.
GGGTCATAGTCGTCCCTTCTGCACTGCTCCATTCCAAATGTTGTAAACATGCTTCTAATAAGAAGGGTGGGACTTGATGCCGGGAAATTGTGTTTACGTGAACACCTGCATATGACAGAAAAACCTAAATTCGGAAGTCCAATAGGTAGAAATTACACATAAAAAGCTTGCTTTAAACTTTGAGGTAAAGACTCAGGTAACTTGGCTGTTTCGATTTAATTGTAAGATAATAAACCCCATTCAGACATCAAATTTTAACACTTAAGAAAACTGTTCTAAGACTGACCAATATATTGGCTCTCATTAAAATGTAAAGTTGGGAATTATTTCCAAGTTCATATGCCATTCAACTGCCTTTTAATGAAGTTCAAGAGCTTTATACATTGGAAGCACAGGGAAGAAGGTCCAGTGGCATGACAGATTGTGGTGACAGGCAGATACCATATGTGGGACTCAGGAGGAAGGCGAGAACAATATGATCCAGGTTCTATACAATCTTCAACTAACCCAATGCTTAAGACACTAAGGTAATCTAAGAGTTTTGAGCTAAAGGAACACATTTCTTGGTTTTCATGGCATTTTTATATTTTTTCCTCTGATCCTTGCAACCTGGTAGGACAGTCGGGGCTAGTATTTTCCCCACTTTGCAAAGAAGGAAACTGAGGCTTAGAGAAGCCCACTTACCCAAGTCACATGGCTGGCCAGAGAGGAGCCAAGTGAGCCCAGTTAACCTACACACTACTGCCTGTTCATTACAGCTGTGCATTGCTTAACAACAGGGACATGTTCTGAGAAATGTGTTGTTAGGTGATCTGGATGTTGTGCGAATATCATAGAGTATGCTTACACAAACCTAGATGGCATCGCCTACCACACGCCTAGGCTGTATGGTACTAATCTTACAGGACCACTGTCGTATATGTGGTCTGTCATTGACCAAAACATTGTTATGGGGCACATAGCTGTATGTGATATGATTAAATTTTTATTTAATAAAGGAGGCTAACCATTATGAAGAACAATTTCCTTTTCATAGGACCAGATTGTACCTAAGTAATTTTTTTTTTTAAAGATTTTATTTTTTTCCTTTTTCTCCCCAAAGCCCCCCGGTACATAGTTGTATATTCTTCGTTGTGGGTCCTTCTAGTTGTGGCATGTGGGACGCTGCTTCAGCGTGGTTTGATAAGCAGTGCCATGTCCGCGCCCAGGATTCGAACCAACGAAACACTGGGCTGCCTGCAGCGGAGCATGCACACTTAACCACTCGGCCACGGGGGCGGCCCCAATACCTAAGTAATTTTTTAAAAATCTTTTGTATGAGTTTACTCTTATTTACTTCCTTCTCCAAAATAAAATGATGGGAAAAAATGTAGTTGAAGGTTCCAAATCATCAAAATTTTCCTGATTAGGTTTCCAGTTAAAAAAATTGGTTAAAACAAATTTTTTTAGGAAAAAAATCCCCAAAACTTAGGAAAAAAGTTGAAGAACATGGCAAGTGTTAGAAAAAACAATGGCTCTGATTGCAGTATTAATCACAATAGCCAAGACGTGGAAGCAACCCAAGTCTCCATTGACCGATGATTGGATAAAGAAGATGTGGTATATATTAAATGGAATACTACTCAGCCATAAGAAAGATAAAATTGTCTCATTTGCAACAAGGTGGATGGACCTTGAGGGTACTATGTTAAGGGAAATAAGCCAGACAGAGAAAGACAAACACCACATGATTTCACTCGTATGTGGAGGATAAACTAACACATGGACAAAGAGAACAGATTAGTGGTTACCAGAGGGGAAGGGGGTTGTGGGCTGGGCATAAGGGGTAAAGGGGCACATTTATTATTTTTTTTGCTTTAAAAAACTTTATTTTGGGGGCCAGCCCGGTAGCACAGTGGTTAAGTGTGCACGTTTGGCTTCAGCGGCCCAGGATTCACCAGTTTGGATCCCAGGTGGGAACACGGCACCACTTGGCAGGCCATGCTGTGGTAGGCATCCCACATATAAAGTAGAGGAAGATGGGCACGGATGTTAGCTCAGGGCCAGTCTTCCTCAGCAAAAAGAAGAGGATTGGCAGCAGTTAGCTCAGGGCTAATCTTCCTCAAAGAAAAAAAAACGAACTTTATTTTTTATTGTGATAACATTGGTTTAGAACATTATATAAATTTCAGGTGTACATCATATTTTGATTTCTGTGTAGATTACATCATGTTCACCACCCAAAGACTAATTACAATCCATCACCACACACATGTGCCTAATTACCCCTTTCACCCTCCTTCCTTTCCCCTTCCCCTCTGGTAACCACCACTCCAATCTCTGTCTCTATGTGATTGTTGTTGTTTTTATCTTCTACTTATGAGTGAGATCATACAGTATTTGACTTTCTCCCTCTGACTTATTTTGCTTAGCATAATACCCTCAAGGTCCATCCATGTTGTCAGAAATGGCCGGATTTCAGCATTTCTTATGGCCGAGTAGTATTCCATTGTGTATACATACATCTTCTTTATCCATTTGTCAAAGGGGCACATTTATATGGTGACTGACAAATAATAATGTACAACTAAAATTTCACAATGTTATAAACCATTATGACCTCAATAAAATAAAAATATAAAAAAAAGAGAACCCCTGGGAACTCTCCAGAAGAGTCGACTGTGAAGATCCCAGAGTGTTGGGGGTGATTCTTCGCCGAGTGCAGGTGTTGCCGCTGATGTTTAGCGCTTCCTGCTCAGCGCCAAAGTTGCCACACTACCTGACAGGAACATGTGGTACCTCTCAGAAATGGTTCTGAGAGGAGGTGATGTCAGTGAAATGGTGGAGTGAGCTGACCCGGGACTCTCTCCCCTCCAAACTATAATCAAAACAGAACAACTGAATTTCAACTAATACAGAGATCGTTAGAGACCCACAGCAGCCAAACGACGACAGAGGGCAGAAGCTGAAGCCCCCCTCGGAAGAGCTGGAACAGGGTAAGAGAGAACTTCGCTCCCTCCCCTGGAGACTGGGATCGCTGCTGTGGGTGAGGGAAGGAGTGGGGGAGGGGCTGCATGTCTGGGGATCGTCCAGGACTCCCACTGCCCGTGCAGCGGAAACTCGCTAATGGGGGAAAGCTTTTGCTGCGGGGACCCCATCAAGCCAGGGCCCCAGGAAACCAGAGAGCGAGAGCTGATCGGAATCCAGGTCAGTGCGTGAGAGAAAGTGCCCCTCCTCCCCCAACCCGCAGTGCACGCCGCCATTGCAGCTGAAGGTGGATGGCTCAGAACGCACGGCTCTTGACCCCCATCTAGTAGTGACAGGCTATAACTGCAACCGAATACTACCATCATGCGCAAAAACCGCTCCTCTACCATCCAGCAATTTATAAAAGCTCCAGACCTGAAGGAAAACAATAAAAATACAGAATTAAGTCCTGAGGATGTGGAAATAGGTAAACTAAGTGAAAATGAGTTCAGAGTAGCTATCATCAAAACCTTAATGAGGTAAACGGAAATATAGAGAAACAAGTCAACGAGTTCTAGAGTTACTTCACAAAAGAGATTGAAACTATAAAGAAGAATCAATCAGAAATACTAGAGGTGAAAAATACAATGGATCAGATAAAACAGAATACAGATTCCCTGAATGCACGTATAGACACCATAGAGGAGCAAATTAGCATAATCGAAGATAGACAGGCTGAATGGCTCCAGATAGAGGAAGAAAGAGAACTAAGAATTAAAAAGAATGAGGAAAATCTCAGAGAAATAGTGGATTCAATGAGGAGAATCAATTTAAGAATCATCGAAATTCCTGAGGGTGTGGAAAAGGAAAATGGAACAGAAGGAGTCCTCAAAGAAATAATTGAAGAAAAGTTCCCAATCTAGGGATTGAGGGAGAAATGTGTGCAGAGGAAGCTTTCAGATCTCCTAGATTTGTCAATGTAAAAAGACCTACTGCAAGGCATATAGTAGTAAAAATGGCAAAAATGAATGACAAAGAAAGAATACTCAGGGCAGCAAGGCAGAAGAAACTAACTTACAAAGGAACCCCTATCAGACTTTCAGCAGATTTCTCTACAGAAACCTTACAAGCCAGCAGAAAATGGAATGACATATTCAAAACTTTAAAGGATAAAAATGTACAGCCAAGAATACTCTCTCCAGCAAAAATATCCTTCAGATATGAGGGAGAAATTAAATCTTTTCCAGACAAACAAAAGCTAAGGGACTTTGTATCCACTACAAGAAATCCTCAAGAAGGCTCTCATACCTGAAAAAAGAAAAAAAGGGAGAAAGGGGTCACAAATCACAGAGTAGGGAGACAGATAAATAGGATCAGAATAGGATAGAAATATTCAACTATAGCATTAGGATAAAGGGAAGGAAACCACCAAAGCAAAGATGATCTTATCACTGTAACCACAAACTCACAACACGAGTTGGCATAAGAGATGAAAATAATAATTTAGGAGGGCAAGAGGAAAGGGACTAAATCAGTCTAGGCCAAGTAAGTAAGAGACCACCAGAAAATGGACTATATTATACACAAGATTCTGAATACAAACTTCAGGGTAGCCACTAAACTAAAAAACAGAACAGAGACACAAAACATAAATAAGGAAAAATCTAAGAAACCCAGCATAAGAAATTGCAGAAGTCAATGGGTAGGCTAAAACACACAGGACGAGAAAAAAAGGTAATGCAGGAAAACCAGATAACAAGTGACAGAATGACAGCATTAAGCCCTCATGCATCAATAATCACCCTCAATGTAAATGGATTGAACTCTCCAATAAAAAGACACAGAGTGGCAAAATGGATTAAAGAACAAGATCCAACAATTTGTTCCTCCAGGAAACACACTTCAGCTCCAAGGACAAACACAGGCACAGAGTGAAGGGGTGGAAGACAATGCTCCAAGCTAATAGCAAACAAAAGAAAGCAGGTGTCGCGATACTTATATCAGACAAAACAGATTTCAAAATAAGGCAGGTAAAGAGAGACACAGAGGGACATTATATAATGATCAAAGGGACACTTCAAGAAGAAATAACACTTATGAATATCTATGCACCCAACACAGGAGCACCAAAGTTCATAAAGCAACTATTAACAAACCTAAAAGAAGATATTAAAAATAACACAATAATAGTAGGGGACCAACATCACGCTGATACCAAAGCCTGACAAAGACAGCACGAAAAAAGAGAACTACAGGCCAATATCGCTGATGAACATAGATGCAAAAATTCTCAACAACCCAAATTCAGCAATTCATCAAAAGGATCATACATCATGATCAAGTGGGATTCATAGCAGGGACACAGGGATGGTTCAACATCTGCAAATCAATCAACCTGATACACCACATCAACAAACTGAGGAATAAAAACCACGTGATCATCTCAATAGATGCAGAGAAAGCATGTGACAAGATCCAACAGCCATTTATGATAAGAACTCTTAACAAAATGGGGATAGAAGGGAACTACCTCAACATAATAAAGGCCATATATGACAAACCCACAGCCAACATCATACTCAATGGGCAAAAACTGAGCACCATCCCCCTGAAATCAGGAACGAGACAAGGATGCTCTCTATCACCACTCTTATTTAACATAGTGCTGGAAGTCCTGGCCAGAGCAATCAGGCAAGAAAAAGGAATAAAAGGAATCCAAATAGGGAGGGAAGAAGTGAAACTCTCGCTGTTTGCAGATGACATGATCTTATATATAGAAAACCCCAAAGAATCCATTGGAAAACTATTAGAAGTAATCAACAACTACAGCAAAGTCGCAGGGTATAAAATCAATTTGCATAAATCAGTAGCATTTCTATATTCTAATAACGAACTAACAGAAAAAGAACTCAAGAACACAATACCATTCACAATCGCTACAATAAGAATAGAATACCTTGGGGTGAATTTAACTAAGGAAGTGAAAGACCTATACAATGAAAATTACAAGGCCTTTCTGAAAGAAATGGATGACAACATAAAGAGATGGAAAGACATTCCAGGTACATGGATTGGAAGAATAAACATAGTTAAAATGTCCATTCTACCTAAACCAATCTACAGATTCAAAGCTATCCCAATCAGAATCCCAATGACATTCTTTACAGAATTAGAACAAAGAATCTTAAAATTCATATGGGGCAACAAAAGACCCTGAATTGCTAAAGCAATCCTGAGAAAAAAGAACAAAACAGGAGGCATCACAATCCCTGACTTCAAAACATACTAGAAAGCTACAGTAATGAAAACAGCATGGTACTGGTAAAAAACAGGTGTACAGATCAAGGGAACAGAATTGAAAGCCCAGAAATAAAACCACACATTTATGGACAGCTAATCTTCGACAAAGGAGCTGAGGGCCTACAATGGAGAAAAGAAAGTCTTTCCAACAAATGGTGCTGCGAAAACTGGAAAGCCACATGTAAAAGAATGAAAATTGACCATTCTTTCTCACCATCCACCAAAATAAACTCAAAATGGATCAAAGACCTAAAGGTGAGACCTGAAACCATAATGCTTCTAGAAGAAAATGTAGGCAGTACACTCTTTGACATCAGTATTAAAAGGATCTTTTCAGACACCATGTCTTCCCAGAGAAGGGAAACAATAGAAAGAATAAACAAATGGGACTTCATCAGACTAAAGAGCTTCTTCAAGGCAAATGAAAACAGGATTGAAACAAAAAAACAACCCACTAACTGGGAAAAAATATTTGCAAGTCATATGTCTGACAAAGGCTTAATATCCATAATATATAAAGAACTCACACAACTCAACAACAAAAAATCAAACAACCCAATCAAAAAATGGGCAGAAGACATGAACAGACATTTCTCCAAAGAAGATATACGGATGGCCAATAGGCACATGAAAAGATGTTCATCATCGCTGATCATCAGAGAAATGCAAATCAAAACTACACTAAGATATCACCTTACACCCATTAGAATGACAAAGATATCTAAAACTAATAGTAACAAATGTTGGAGAGGTTGTGGAGAAAAAGGAACCCTCATACACTGCTGGTGGGAATGCAAACTGGTGCAGCCACTATGGAAAACAGTATGGAGATTCCTCAAAAAATTAAAAATAGAACTACCATACGACCCAGCTATCCCACTACTGGGTATCTATCCAAAGAACTTGAAGTCAGCAATTCCAAAAGTCCTATGCACCCCTATGTTCACTGCAGCATTATTTCCAATAGGCAAGACATGGAAGCAATCTAAGTGCCCATCAACAGATGATTGGATAAAGAAGATGTGGTATACATATACAATGGAATACTACTCAGTCATAAAAAAGAACAAAATCGTCCCATTTGCAACAACATGGATGGACCTTGAGGGAATTATGTTAAGTGAAATAAGCCAGATAGAGAAGAACAATCTCTGTATGACTTCACTCATATGAGGAATTTAAAAATGTAGACAAAGAGAACAGATTAGTGGCTACAAGGGGAAAGGTGGGGTGGGGGGTGGGCACAAAGGGTGAAGGGGTGCACTTACAACACGACTGACAAACAATAATGTACAAGTGAAATTTCACAAGATTGTAACTTACCATTATCTCAATAAAAAAATTTAAAAAAATATATAAAAGAAAACAATGGCCTTGAAATGACTAGATGTTTAACTCATACTCACCTTCCAGGTCTGTGATATACATGTGTGCACCTAGTGAGATAACGCATAGAGACTGCCCTGCACGCACCATGCCCAGCTCAGATATGTGCAATCAGTGTTCATTAATGTGAAATTTTCTATTTTCCAAAGGACCTTCCTAGATTATTCAAAGACCTTGTAATGAGATCCATCTTGCCAAGTATAGCTACCAACGGAACAAAGAGTGAAGATTCAACCTGGCTGGCAGTGTTAGCAGTGAATCAGAATTTTACAAGTATGAAGCACATAACAGAATTAAACAAGGAACCAATTTAACAAGGTTAAAATTCTGCTCACAGGATTATTATATGTGAATGAACTTGGCTCTAGTTCCCAGGGTGTCAAATGAGCATTTGTGAGTTTTGGTACCGAGCCAAAGTTCCCACTGGGCCTAGAGATAGTCCATACAATCTGAGTATATTCAAGACCAGCCCTACATCTCCTACTGAAAAGTCAGCTAAGACAAGGGATATTTGGAGAGGCCGTCTAAAGCTGTAGTACTACGCCCATGTGATTCTCAGAATCACTTGGGAAGAACTGAGATTTCTCAGGTCCTGCCCCAGACCATCTGTTCAAAGAGTGGGGAATCCTTATTTTCAAAGTAACTCCCTACCTGGTCCTGAAGGTCAGCCATGTTTGGGAACCCCTGGTTTAGGCCGTGCTATTTACCCATTACTCAGATACTTGAATCAAGTAAGACGGCTGCAAAATCACATACTTGGACATTACCTTAGCCCAAGGATGGCCAATAAACGGTGTGGGTGACCAAATGCCCCCTCAGGTAGAGCTAATTGACTCTGCCTCTTTTTCTTTTCTCAAGGGAGCACTCCAGGTACCCACAACCTTTGTCCTTCATAGAATCAAGCTACATGCTAGTTAGGCTGCAATCATTTATTGACGGTCTCTTTAAGAGACATTCTCATGAAAATTATGTATGCAACTGTTAATAAAATATCTATCAAAGTTATTGTCCCCCTTCCTACTCAATGTCTTTATACAGCGTTCCTTGGGAGAAACATTTAGAATCTGATGCCTGGAAAATCTGTCTTTCCAGAGATATCACTCATTCTTCCTTTTTTGGTAAGAATTACACAGCTCATTATCTACCTGGGATGTATAAAAATCCAGGGCCAAATGTATTGCACATTCATAGTAACTCATTCTCTCCTCCTTTCTTTGCTTTTGATTTCTTTTATTAAACTTAGTGCAGAGGACTGTGAGCCTTCTTTAAATCACTTCTGGAAATAAGTGAGGTATAAATAACTACTCTCACAAATAAGTCTTACTTGTCATCAGTGATTGTGTTCTTTTAGGAGAAAAAAAGTAGAACTCCCCTCAAAGCTATGACTCCAAGAAATATCAATTCCAGAAAGGTTCTAGAATTGAATTCTGTACTAATCACAAAAACAAAACAACCAAAGAAATGCTTATATTATGGAAGTGTTTGATGACGTGACAAATCTTAACAGAAAAGAACAGATGTATGATGTGGCGAAAGTCACTGTGGCTCTCTGTAAAAGGGGAACAGTATCTTTGTTTGAAGGGATGGTGCTGGATTTTGTAACTGAATTTTATTTCACAACTCATCACTTGAATGGTGGAAACACCCAAATCGCTCTCATCCTTTTTTTCGATGGTTGTGGTGAAATTTCGTATGCCTATGAAAATATTAAGAAATGTTCACAAACGAATCTGACTACTGTCAATATTTCCTCGAAACGACTCTCAGGGTGGGTTTTGAGAGCCTGACAGCCCACTCCCCTTTCCATGAGTAAGTACCCACAACTGATTTCCTGAAACTATTTAGGACATCTCCCCTTCTCTCACTTATGACCAACAGAAGGAGAATCCAGAATCAGATGACCCCTAGTTCTAAAATTCAAGGAAATGTTAGGGATATGTCATAAATGAGGAATCCTACAGCTAGAAAACCTTAAATGCAATTTGGTTCAACCACCCATGCAAATGCGAACTCATACTGAGTCTCAGTTGTCTTTCAAAGGTAATTCACTGTACATTTTTTCTTTGGTGGGGGCTGTTTTACATCAATCAATTATTACTATTTCCTGATCAAATTAAACATACATTTTGGAAACACTTCTAAAGGTACAAAGGGGAATAAAATCTCTTTCCTTCTCTTAGTTCCCAGTTCCTCAAGAGAAGGCTTTCCCTATTGACCAGATCCTGTAAATCCTTTCACAGATATTCTGGGCATATATAATCCCAGCTATAAAATATAAGAGGAGTTACATATCCTACATTAGTGGCTCTCAATGCTAGGGCACATTAGAAACACCTGAGGACATTTCAAAACTAAGGCTGCCCAAGTCTCAGAGTTTGATTTACTCAATTTGAGGTAGGACAAAATTTTTTTTAAGCTTTCTAGATGATTCTTAACGTGCATCCAGGGTTTTGAGAACCACTCTTCTTAAAAAATGTAAAATGGTGTGAGAGCTTAAATTAAAAAAGAGAAAGAGAAGGTTCATTTTCTCAAAGAAGGAAATGAAACTCGTGGCATGGATAATTTTATAATAAAAATAAACATGAGTGACAACATACAGTTTCTCATTAAATACATATGAATTTGCCTACTCATATCCCTTTCTAGAATTAATAGGATACTAAGAAATGATTATTTTCTTCTGCAGAATGCACAGTAATAATTAGACTTTGTCTTGCATGGATTCATTCACCATTATGAATTATTTACCTACTCTGAGTTGTTCATTCATAAACAAGCCAAATTATAAAAATCACCATTGCCTGGCATATAGTAGGTATCTAAATATTTGCTAAATGAATGAAGACATCAACACTTAGTTTTCCACATAAATGTCTTCTTTTAAAAACATTAATCCAAAAGAGGCAGGGGACAAGAGTGTCTCAGAGAATAAGGGCAACAATACCAAATGAGAAGAGCAGCAAGCACTCGGACCGTGCTGGCCACGCGCCCAGCACTGTTTGACATGCTTTCCCTGCAGTCACTCACGTCAGCCTCACAACCCCCTTAAAGCGGGATACTATTTTTCATCCCCATTTTACAGACGAGGGCACTAAGGCACAGAGAGCATAAGTAACTTTCCCAAAGTGACAGCCACTGCTGGCAGGTTTTGACCCCGGGGTCTGTTCCTGTGTGGGAGCAGAATGACCGAGAAAGGTGAATTAGAATACTTTCCCTCTGCTCACTCGGATCCTGTCTTTCACAGATATCCCTTTGGGCGTGCCAATTTTTTAAAGCCTCTTTTATGTACAGTGCCATTCAACAAATAAAGCCAGGCTGCTCCAGTCTCTTGAGATAGATTATTTCCCCATCCAAGTTGTCCCATGTGGACTAATGCAAGCACAGGAAGAAAACCAAAAGCAAAAGGTCTCCGTAAAGCAGTGGAAGGAGTAGAAAGGGGGCCTGCAGAGAACCAGGGGAAGCCCCCCATGGGAACAGGAATGGGGAGACAGGAAGGTCAGCCGGGGAACCGGAGGACCAGCAAGAATGCAGCAGCCACCTGATCATGAACATCTCAAGCCCATGCCATTCCCCAAAACAGAACTCAAAAGCCTCGACATTTTGAATCACTGAATTCTGACATGATGAAGCAAAATTAGTTACCTGTCTCCAAATCTGCAAGCTCCTGTTTTACTGTAGAATGGACAATTAGCACGATCTTTCTCCATTATTCTTAAGTCCGTGGGGGGTTCTGGGTTTTGCCATGTGGTACTATTTTCCAACTGTTGAAAATAACCATGACTTTATTGGTAGTATAAAATTCCACAAAGAATTAAAGGTTTAAAATGTACATCAAATATTTTGTTCGAAAACAAAAACGGATTCATTTATGAATACACGCATTTAAGTTGTAACACGCCGTCAAGACCTTACACACAGTCATCATGGGACAGGAGCAGCAGGGCTCGCTTGCTCCAGTCATTGCCCATCCTCAGTCCTGACTACGGCTACCAGGAGCAGTCACCAAGGTTTCTCTTCTGTCCATCCATTTTGAAAGGGGTTGAAGGACTTGTTAGGGAACCACCACTAAGAGCAATCTAAGTTACTCTGAAGCAAGTTAAGCCATGCATTTTGGGGCAAGGTGTGTGATGCTGCTTACACACACTTTAAGAACTATCAGCGAGGACAGGCCACAGGGCTGATTCAATACCATTTGCTTTTGTTCATCAATAAACTGTTGTTGCTGCTGCTGCTGTATAAATCACAGAGCCACAAACGTGATTCCCATATTCAGACCATCCAAATAGCTTACCACAAAATTAACATTACCGGAAGTACTGTTTTTAAAGAAATGTTCGTTGGCCTCAAGCTCTTAATGAAAGGTTTTGAAAATACCTCATTTTCAGCCTGCTGCAGCATCTTCTGCACAGCTTCCTACAAACGGTGCAAACACAGGACTAATGACAATCTGCAGTCAGGTAAGTCACATCGGGTTTCTCTGGTTATCTCATGTGGAACAACTTTAAAAACTCATGCATACAAAGGGCTTCAGGTGCTAATTTGCTTTCCACAGCACAGACCTTCTGAAAAGCTTCAAAGGATATAGAGCTGAGAATCTTTATTCAAATAGGACATTTAATAGCTCACAGCACAAAACACAGTCTTATAATAGTTTCAGTAACAGTAACATTTAGTATATTTGAACATATATTCCACATTCTAGTTTCTAAGATGAGGTATTAGTGGATACTATAAAACACAATGCTAGCTGAAACGTCATAAACATTTAATGGATGCTAAATTATGACATGCACAGTAGTAATTAGGACTGGTGAAAAAGCTCACACTTTTCAATAAGGCAAAGGAAGCCCTGCAACATGTCAGTGAATTTTGACCTCCTTGGCATTTGAACAAGTTTAAATTACGTTCGACAGACTTCTCTGCCCTAGCTCCTTAAAAGCATTACATAAAAGACACATATGTCTAGCTGCTTACTTGACAACTCTACCTGGTCACGTAAGGGTCCCTGGTAACTTAAAGTGCTCAAAACGGAACTCTTGTTCTTCCCTTCCCCCTACCCACATAAACGCCCCATCTCAGGAAACGGTGCTGCCATCTGCCCACTTGTTCAAACTAAAAACCTAAAAGTATGACGTGAATTCCCTCTCTTTCTTTCCCTTCCCCATCTACTCAGTCTACCAGCTAGAGACCCGATGACTCTGCCTCAACACACCCCAAATCCGTGAACTTATCTGTATTAAGCACTGCCCTCAGCCAAACCACCATCATGTCCTATCTAGAACAGTAGCCTTCTAACCGGTCACCGTATTTCCACTCTTGCCTTCTGGGTCACAGCTCCCCACCTTCCCTTCTTTATACAAAAGTCAGAATCATCTTTTAAAGGTAAACATATAAATTAGATGAAGTCACTCTCTGCTTAAAAATCCTTCAATGGTTTCCCATTACACTTAATGTAAAATCCAAACTCCTCCTTTCAATCCAGGAGGCCTTGCGTGATCTGACCCTGCGTACCCTCCTGACCTCCTCCCCTGCCCCTGATGCTTTCTCCTTTGGTCTCTGGGATTAAGGTACTCTGACCTTCCTTCAACTCCATGCTCAGGCCTCTTCTCCCTCTACCTGGACCCCTTCTCCCTGAGATTTCTGCACTCAGGTGTCAGCTCGCACTTTGGCTCCTTGGAGAAGTCTTCCTTGACCAGGCAATCTAAAGAAGTACTTCCTACCCCAAGCAATCTATTACATGACTCTCAGCTTTACTTCTTTATAGCACTTAAAATGATCTTTTTTGCTTACGTATCACCTGGCTCCCCTGTCTAAAAAACTAACTCAATGAGAGAAGGGACTGTCTTTTTCACTGCTCCGTCTCCATCTACAAGAGAAGTGCCTAGCCCACAGCAGAAACAGATTGCATATCCTTTTATATCTGCTTAGAATCTACTTCGTTTTACCCTACTTCTCCTTAATGTCTCACCAGACTTCCTTTGAAACAAAGCCTTAACTTTTTAAAAAGAAGTCTTAGCTTTTATCTGATATCAGAAAGACCTAAATTGAAGAACATTCTACGGTTAAAATAGGAATTGATTACTCTATAAAAAAATGATACGCTCTAAACAATTTTCCTGCCCCCTAAAAACCTAGCATGGTCTTCCCTCATCTGTAAAGCAGCGCACAAATAAGGGTGTCTAAAATTTGAGCTGGAATTAACTGATGGCCTGAGACACAAAAAACAAAGGTCGTGGAGGCTGGTCCTACCCCACTACGACTAGGATGTAAACAAAGGCATTTTCCCCAAGATAAGGTGATAAACCACCCAATTTTACACTATTCAAATTTAGCAATATTACAGAAAAGATACATCCTGATGAATCAGTCAAGGAAAGACGAGCTGTGTTTTCTTTGAAATAGAGACACTATTAAGGAACAGAAGCAAAATATACCAAGTCAATCTTTAGAAGATCCCAGGAGATAGAGAAGTTATAGACATATGCCTTATAAACTTTAATGAGCAACTATGTGTTAGCTATGATTGCCTTTATAGCCCAAGTTGGAAAGTCAAGATTTAATAACAAAATATTTCCGAATTCCTCAACATTTGAGTTCCTGATTTCTTTCAATCAATTAATTCCTGTGGACATGTCATAAGCGGTTAAGTCTTTTGTAAACTAAATAAATGTGGAAACTATACAAAATATTATTCTCTAAATAAGTCACCCCATATACAACAGAACCTCAGAAAAACACCATTTGCTCCAGAGTGGTACACAGCGTAAAGCAGGGGCCAGCTGCCTGTTTTTGTAAATAAAACAATAAAGTTTTATTGGAACAGAGCCACAACCATTCATTTATAATTATCGATGGCTGCTTTCACGGCACACTGGCAGAATTAAATGTTTGCATACAGACATAAAGCCTAAAACATTTACCCTCTGGCCGTTTACAGAAAAAGTTTGCCAATCCATGGTATAAAGGATAAGTCGGGTAAAGATGAAGAAAAATCTTAATTTAAGGTATCTGTCACTGCACAGACTCAAAGAAGACCAGCATATGGAAACTCTAGTGTATATCTATACTAAAAACACGACTCTTTCTCAACAAAACCACGAAACCCAAATCCTGATATGCCTAGAGCTTATTCTTCAACTCCCTCACACGCCACATGTGCTCACTAAGGATCTGCAGGGCGCTTATCCTCCCGGGACAGGAATCACCTCTCTCTCTCTCTTCTCCTGCAGCTTCTGCTCCTCCTCTTCTCTCTCTTTCCTCTGCTGCTCTTCCCATTCTTCCTTTAACTTTCTCTTTACGGGGGGAAAAAAAGAAGGTAATTTTTTTTTCAGATGCACTTTTTAAAAACATTTAACATATGAGGCAAATAAATGAAAAACTTTAACCTTATTGGTAAAATGGACAATACCCGTTTTTTTAAGTTCAAGATATGTAACTCTTAATGAGAGTTGTTTTAGTTAACTAGTTAGTTGTCTGGTTATCTGATTAATACCATACCTCTTGCTCTTCCTGCCGTTTTCTAGCTGCCTCTTCCTTTTCCTTCTTCATTCTGAATTCTTCTTGTGCCTTCTGCTCCCGCAGTAACCACTCCTCATGTAATTTTTGTCTATCAATGTAATGATGTAATCAAATAAAAGAAATGGGCATTAATCTACAAACACACACACACTCATATGATAGCAAAATGACATATTGGGAATGATTAAACTGTCATGAAAGATATTTTGTAGAAATCATTTAAGTAGGAGTAAGAGGACCAGAAGATATGAGTAGCATTTTAGAAAAGCACTACATTTCAACAGCTATCTTCCTAGAGGGTAACGGCTTAACAATCACTACTTCTCCATTTCAGTCCATGACATCTTTCACATAAAAGAATTCCCTTTAGGTTGACCACAGTAGTGTTTAGGTGCCAATAAAGTGAGTAACAAGTTTCAAAGCAACATCTAGCTTTTCACATTCAGAAACTAATACCCTTCCTCTTCCACGCATTTTAAAAGTGGCAATTGCAGGATCGCAGCACTATGAAAACCTGGCATCTTCTGCCATAAACCTGTAGACTGCTACTCTATTCACTTAAAAGACACCTGTGGTTTGTCCCAAGCACCTAAACCGCCAAAAGAAAGGAAACAAAACTACATCATGATCATGTCTTTAAAATAAAGAAAGCTAAAGGTTTTATGGAAAGATGACAAGGAGTTATAAAAATAAATTAGCAAGTCTCTAGTTTAAAATGATCAATTATAAAGAGTGATGTTATCTTAAAATGATGTGTCTCAGATATCCAATATTATAAGTTTCTAACTTTAAAGATGGGTTATATTTCAAAAGTTTATTAGTCAACAGGGTGTTTAGAACCTAGACTGCATTTTCTCACTGAATTTGTAAAAGGGAAATGAAATACAGTCGGCCCTCCGTATCCTTGGGTTCCGCATCCACAGATTCAACCAAGAGCAGATGGAAAAGCCTACGATGGCTGCATCTGTACTGAACACGTACAGAGTTTTTTTCCTTGTCATTTTTCCCTAAACAATACAGTACAACAACTATTTACATAGCACTTACATTGTATTAGGTATTATAAGTAACCTAGAGATGATTTAAAGTACACGGGAGGATGTGCATAGGTTATATGCAAGTACGACACCATTTTATATAAGGGACTTGAGCATCCTTGGATTTTGGTATCCATGGGGGTCCTGAAACCAATCCTCTGCACATACTGAGGGATGACTGTATAAGAAATTGTTCTATATTACTTCAGCAACATTAGGAGTTAAATAAGGTTTTATATCTAGACTGGGTTTTATATCCCAACCACAATTACAAACACTCTATGGGAAAATATATTCCATTTCCAACTGTAGAGTCTAAGAATACATCTTTTAGCCATAGCAGAGACTGGCACACTGCATATGTCCATGTTCCTGTGCGTGTTACAGGGTATATGTTCCAGTGTGCAGAACTCTGATTTATGAATCTTCTGAGGAACATATTAATTGTAAATAAGCGGAACCAAAGTGTATATAAATTTAAGACCACAAAGTAAAATGTTATGAAGTTGAAAATTTAATAACTTGAATATACTATTGAGAACTGTAGAGCTCTGGGCACATAACTCCGTCAAACTCCTGCACTAGGAGACGTTAGCAAAGTCTCGCACGGCTTCCGGCAGTCTAAGGCTGTGTCCCTAGGATGACCCCAGCCCTCCCACTCCCCACATTAAACTGCCTGCCTGAGAAAGCTCTACGCTGCCAGGAAAATGGACTATTTGCTCTAGCCAACACCTGTCGAGGGGCCTCTGCCCTCCCTTTCTTAGAGCATTTACTAGAAAGGGCTCATAATTGTGAATATGAGTCTCTCGCAACTCAGAAGTGTCTCTCTCAAGGACCTGAGAACCATTCCTTGGAAATGTACTCATTAAGGACAAGGCCTCTGTCTCCGAGTCTCTGCGGGAGGACAGAATCCTAATTCCCCTAACTGCCAGCTAACAAACACTGCTGGCCTAGTCACATTTACATGGACCGACCCTTTGCACTTTGTCACTTCTGTGACACTCCTGAGCCCCCGCACTCCTCCCTCCTTCTCGCTTTAAAAGGCCCAAATTGCCTCTGTACAAATTGGAATGGAGCTCAGCTCTTTCCCCTACTGTTAGCAGTTACAGAATAAAATCTGCTCTCATCACTTTAACTAATGTCCAGCTGTGTTTACCTCTGACGCCATACATCTGCTTTAAAGTAGTACCTAAAACCATACAGTATTTTCACATAATTTTCCTGCTTTTCAACAATAAAGTATTATGCAACTCATATAGGAATAAACAAAGATCAAAGGAACACAAAGATACGTGAATGTGATTTAAAAGAAGCTTCTCAAATAAATGGGAAAACAAAAAAAGAATCACTGTCCTATTTCAGGCTATCATCTTCATCATAAATCTATAATAAGAATATGCAGAGTTATGACAGCCCCTCCTATCTGCTAACACTGTGTTAAGCACTATACACTCACCACCACATTATTTTCCTCAGTTATAGGAGGTAGGTACTATGATTGATTTTATCCCCATATTTAAGGAAAGGAGATCGAAGCTTAGAGCAATTAAGCAACTTGAACACAGCTACTAAGTAGCAGGGCCAGGACTGGAACGCAGATCTGGCTGAATCCAACTCCATGTTCTCAATCACTACTACATTTGTGGAGGGGGAGGGGCGGAGTGCATTTTGATAATTCCCCTTATTTATGTGCTTAGATAGATAAATTAATTACAAGAAAAGAAGCAACATTTCTAGTGAACACACTAAATAGCTAGAGAATGTCTATAAAGTTTTTTCTCCTTTTAAAAAGTTTTTATTTTTTGAGGCCGGCCCCGGGGCCGAGTGGTTGAGTTCTCGCGCTCTGCTGCGGTGGCCCAGGGTCTTGTCAGTTCGAATCCTGGGCGCGGACATGGCACCGCTCATCAGGCCATGCTGGGGCGGCATCCTACATGCCACAACTAGAAGGACCCACAACTAGAAATACACAACTATATACCAGGGGACTTTGGGAGAAAAAGGAAAAAGTAAAATCTTTAAAAAGTTTTTATTTTTTATTGTGGCAAAATATACATACCATAAAACTTACCATTTTAACCATTTTTAAGCATGCAGTTGAGTAGCATTAAGCACATCCACATTACTGTGTGCCACTTTAAAAAAAAAAAAAAACCAAAAAACTATCCCATGAAAAATACTAAGAGAAAAACAGCAGAATATTTCTGTCATCTTGGGATGGGGGAGGCCTTTTAAGTCAGACACCAGAGGACAGCCCAGTGACACAGCGGTTAAGTTCACACATTCCGCTTGGCAGCCCGGGATTCGCCGGTTCAGATCCCGGGTACGGACATGGTACTGCTTGGCAAGCCATGCTGTGGCGGGCATCCCACACATAAAGTAGAGGAAGATGGGCATGGATGTTAGCTCAGGGCCAGTCTTCCTCAGCAAAAAGAGGAGGATTGGCAGCAGATGTTAGCTCAGGGCTAATCTTCCTCAAACAATAAAAAAATTTAAAAAGTCAGGCACCAAGGTCACATATCATGATGAAAGCTGACGATGTCAAAATCAAATTATGGTAAGTAATGCCATAAGCCAAGTTAGGACTGATGACAAATGAGAAAAACATACATCATCCACATGACAGATAAAGGATTAATATCCTTAATCAAGTAATAACATTGTTTACAACAAACTTAAAAAAATGTCTCCCAAAAGAGAAAGCTGCAAGAGTTAAGCAATCTACAAATAGGTAATAATATATATTAAAAAGGTATTCAACCTTACTAATTAAGAAATGTACATGTGAGGGGCCGGCCTCGTGGCGCAGCGGTTAAGTGCACATGTTCTACTTCAGTGGCCCGGGATTCGCTGGTTCGGATCCCAGGTGTGGACATGGCACTGCTTGGCACGCCATGCTGTGGTAGGCGTCCCACATATAAAGTAGAGGAAGATGGGCACGGATGTTAGCTCAGGGCCAGTCTTACTCAGCAAAAAGAGGAGGACTGGCGCAGTTAGCTCAGAGCTAGTCTTCCTCAAAAAAAAAAAAAAAAAAAGAAATGTACATTTGAAACAATGAAATGTAATTTTTCACTATAGGAATTTAAAAAATTGCTAATGCCTAGTGTGAGTGAAGGTATTGGGATATGGGTGCCTTGATCCACTGTTGGAGGGGCTGCAAACTGAGATGCCTTCTACCTGCCCATCTACATTTTACGTGTACTTATCCTTTGATCCCAACAATTTCATTTCTAGGCATTTTCCAAAGGAAGTAACAGGACAGTTACCAAGGATATACAGTCATGCGCCGCATAATAGTGTTGCAGTCAACGATGGGCAGCATATACCATAGTGGTCCCATAAGATTAGTACCATATAGCCTAGGTGTGCAGTAGGCTATACCATCTAGGTTTGTGTAAGTACACTCTATGATGTGCACACAACCACGAAATTGCCTAAAAATGCATTTCTCAGAACGTATCCCTATCATTAAGCAATGTATGACTGTATAATCAGGGATGCTCATTGCAACTTTTTGTATAATAGTAAAAAAACCTAAATGTAAATTAATAATAAACTAATAGCAATTAATAGTAAATAGTAAATAATAGTATGTAATAAGTGAATATTATTTAATAGTAAATAACCTGAATGTCCACCAGTAGAGAACTATAAATTATGAATAAAGAATAAATTATGCTACATCCATACAATGGATACTATGTTGCCATCGAAATGGCTGAATTAGATCTCTGCATCAACACTGAAATAAATGTCCTCTATATTTAGCAAAAAAAGCAATTTATAGAAAAATATGTATGAATATTATTCATGTGCAGTACATCTACATTTTCTTTCTTATGTTCTTAACAGTGGCTATTTTTGGGTGTGTTGAGTTTACTGAAGCCCTTTTGCTTTTTACACTTCTTAATTATTTGGATTTTTTTTTCAAAAACATTTACAAATTAGCAAAAACAGTGAAAAATACTTCCATTAAAAAGAAAAATGACAACATCTAGTTTTAGCCCGTCAGCTGGAGATTTAAATCATTTATCCAGGGTATTTTATAAGACCTATTTCGTACGAGGTTTTATAAAGAAGACCTGTGCTACTTAGTAAAGACTTAGAACACTCAAATAAAACAACTGGGTTCACAAGAAGGCTTTCAATTAGTGCTGACCTCTCCATCTCCGACTGCTTCTCCTCTTCCAGCTGTTCACGAAAAGCATCCTCTGCCTCCTCCTCCTCCTGTGCGAGTCCTGAGGGAATTTAAATGTTTTATTATATTAGCTGAGTAGTGCAAAACCTTGGTCAATAATCAGGAAAAAAACCAGATACAATCTTAAATCTTGACAATTATAGTATAAACCTGTTTTTAAAACTTTCTAATAACAAGGGCTCCAACCACCCAAATTTGGTACAATATGAGCAGCAAAAAGAACAATAATGGTAGTAGATAAGACATTAAATTTAAAAAATTAATTGATGGTTCCATTTTTTCAAATTTCTGTACTTTGGAACATTTTCAAAATAAAACATGGGAAAATAATTTACTATAATAACAACTCATATCTTCTCCTATTCAGAATTTAAATTTGAAAAAAAAAGGAGGAACACTGAAGTGATCTTAAGGAAATGTAACAGATCTCAGGCTTGAAGGAAAAAGATTTTGTGTCTATCACATATATTGAGTACAGGTCTAACCAATACCAGTCCTAGATAAGTACAATAATTTGCTTTTCTCAAGCAAGTAAACTTTATTATTTCAGCACCTGAAATTAAAATAGGCAAAAAAAAAAAAAATTAGGGTAAGTTATAACTCACATAGAATAATATCTAATTATTCAGATAATTAAATCATCTAATGTTTGTAAAGAGCCTTCCAGAGAACCTGGCACAGACTGACTGACTTACAGAGGGATGCCCATAGACTAGACACTGCCTGGACACAGCTGTTACTCAAAAACATTTGTTGCCTGACTGACTCAACCGCTCATCCTCCCTCAAACCAAGCTGACATGCTCTATGGCAGTGATCACTAACAGTTCTGGGCGTACCGTTTTCTCTACATGTGCAATCAAATACATGCAAGGATACATATTAAGTACAACATATCTAATTGTATTAAACATGTAACTATATACGGCATCATGCTAGTTTTGCAACTTGCTTTTTTTTTCCCTTTTATCCCTGATGCTTTATCCTGCCTCTAGTGGACCAGTTTTGAGCGAATAAAAAAGAGATGCTAACACAGGTTGCAGGTAAAACACAATGCTCTTTCCATCCTAAATATTCCAAGTATTGCTACTAAAATAATTACTTGGCAACTCCAATGGTAAATAAAACCTCTATGGCTATGTTTCTCAAGGCCCAAGGATCCTGGTTACTTGAGGCCATGGTCTATGGACTTCAAGAATTGCCTAGAATAATTTAATAAGCATATTCTGAGTAATCTGGATGGCAACCATTATTACCCAGTACTCCTGTGTGATTTCAGTGCTTCCATCTGCATTTACAACTACTATACAATTTTATAACTAAGTTAGTACTTCTTTCATTCTATTAAACAAGCAGGTTTAATATAAATGTTAGATTCTGCTATATGAAGGCCAATGACACCACGGCCAATACAGATGAAGATTCCACAGTATTTTAACAGAAAAAATCAGTAGTAAATAACCACAGGGCAATAGTAGTAATGGCATTTCCAAACTCCAATCAGCACAACATTCATGCTGTGAGCATCTGTTTCCCATCATCCCTAACATTACATTAATAGAGATTTGAATTTTACTGGATGTGTAATTTTACTTGGTTTTGCTATTTGTAAATACATTGTTTCACAGTTAAATGACAGTTTCCTAACTAGTTTTAGGCTCATATACATATATTTTCTTAATATATTTTTTTTCCTTTTTCTCCTCAAAGTCCCCAGGTACATAGTTGTGTATTTTTAGTTATGGGTCCTTCTAGTTGTGGCACGTGGGACGCCGCCTCAGCGTGGCCTGATGAGCGGTGCCATGTCCGCGCCCAGGATCCGAACCCGCGAAACCCTGGGCTGCCTAAGCGGAGCACACGAACTTAACCACTCGGCCACAGGGCCGGCCCCGGCTTATATATATTTAAATGACATATTAATAATTTGAGCCAACAATATATTTATCTATTGTTACTCAAGTTCGAGAAAAACTTGCAAAATGTCTGAAACCCTCGACTCTTGCTGGTTTTACAAAGAAAAATATTCACCGAATACTTACTATGGGGCAAGGGCTGTGCTAGCTGCTGTAATTCATGATGCCTGCACCGATAATATTAGATACTTTATAAATACTTAGTCATCATCAGTGGGTGATGATTCACCATGACTTTTTTCCCCTTCTTTAGTACGGTAACACTGTTTCTGACGTGGGTCTAAAACAACCTTACTTGAGAGGCAGTAGCTACAACAATTCTTTATGAGATATAGTACTTGGCTTCCTTCTGACACTGGGCCCTCAAGTTAGGACGGGAGTGGGGAAAGCAATTTCATACACAGAAAACACGATGAGTCCGTTACCCGAGTCTCTTAATCGAGCGAGTTCCTGCCGACGTTTCTTTCGTTTCTCCTTCTTGAGGGCGGCCCTGTACTTCCTGTGGCTGGAAAAACGAGACACACACGCTCCAGCGTCAGTGGTCGCACCTGCAGCGCTGCCTGAGCTCCCCTCTCCTCCGCGCCCAGTGACAGGAAATCGCTCGGGTGCTCAGCAGTGAAATCTTGCTTCCCGTGTTTTAACTACAGAACGTGCATTTACCACCACCTCGCCCTTCCACACCCAGACAGACGGCAAGTCTTCTGCATCTCGCCACCTGTTTCCCTCCTCGCCTCCATGGACGGCTGTGAGAGTCCGGGGCGCAGTCCTGGAAGGGCTCGAGCCGCCGCGGCAGCTGGCTTGCTTGGCCCAGCTCCTCTTTCCTTTCCGCCTGCACATCCTCCATGCCAAGCCTTGGCCCTCTCCGTTCCCTCTTCTCGCCAGGTCATCTCCCCCAACTCAGCTTACCTCAGTTTCCCCGGAAACATCATCTCCTCAGGCGCCGCCATCTTGCCGGCGCAGCCACGCCCCCAAGAGCCAGCCGGAAGAGGCAGACTTAAGGCAGCGCGCGGTGGCGCGCAGGCGTCGGTGCCGCGCAGCCTGTCGCCCGGGCGGGGAGCGTGCCTCGCCCATGGCGGATCAACGACGGAAGACGGGAGACTCCTGTAGGTGGCTAGTCTTCCAAAGCCCTGCGCAAATCAATGCCTCCTTCCCGAAAACTCCTCTGGGGCTCCTACCCCGCTCTGGAAGTAATCCTTCCCTCTAGCGTTTCCCCAGAGCTGTATCACTACCTCTCCCCACACCATAGTGCGGTGATTTGTGGCCAGGAGGTTAAAGTCACACTTCTCCCTCTTTTCTCTTCATCCGCCCACGAAGCCTCATCCCACAGGCAGCCGCTCGCCTGGCATCGCAGTCCGACTTCTCCAGGTTCCGCCTCAAAGCTCCTGACTCCGCCCCCTCCCATTCACACCTGCCGGCTCTGCAGGCAAAGCTAACTCCTGGGGTTGGCAAAGGTGCAACCTCTGCTCCCAAGGAATTTACAATCTAGAGGCCGAGGGCCATTACATAGATATAATATGGTACAGGCAACTAAGTTTACTTAACACAGTCCACCTGGGGATTCAGGAAGAGCTTTCTGATGCCTGAGTTGAGTTTTGAAGGCAGACGGCCTTTACCCAGGTGGAGAAGGGTGAGAATTGAGTTGCAGGTAAATCGGCATAAGCAAAGGCACGGAGAGGTGAAACAATGTGGAATCTGCCAGAACGACGAGAATTTGGGCCATCGAATTTAAAGGGCAATTCGAGAGTATCAAGGAATACAGAGGTAGAGGTGGGCTGGGAATAGGAGGGCCTAGTATGCCATGCTAAGAAGCTTTAATTACGTTCTGTAGGCAACAGGGAACCGTTGCAAGTTTTTAAATTGAGGCTTGTTGTGGAAATATTTGTGTTTTAGGTAAATTACTCTGGTTTGCAATATAAAAGATAAAGCTGGAATATTGAGACCTAGGTGAGAGGTGACATGGGATTAAACTGAGGCAATAAGAGTAGATATTGAGAAGGCAAAATCAGCCATGCTAATAATTAGACTGTGATGTACGCGTACAAGGCCAGGGACAAGACCAAGAAAAAAGGTTTCTGCCAAGGACACGTTGTATCTGCAAAATGATTAACCGCAGTGTTTTGAGTGATTGGATAACTTCCCTGCCCTAGCTTTGTTCCTCTCTCCTCCAAATCAAAATTAGTGAGATACCCAATTACTAAAGTCACCCTGCTTCCCCTAGTCCCTCCGTGGAATCATTCAGAAGCCCAAACTCGCATAAAGCCCTGCCCTACTCCCTCTTATAAAAACACTCGCAGTAACACACCTCCAAGTTGACCTGGTCCAGCTCAGTGCCTCGGTAATTAGGAACACAGACTTTGGAGGTGGATGGACTGGAAACTCAAGCCTTGACTCTTTGATCTTGAGTAAATTCCTCAGTGTCTAATCCTCAGTTTTCTCATCTGCGAAAATCAAGATAGTAATAATAGTTCCCAAATGCATGCTATATGTTGGCATAGTGCCTGGCAATCGTCAGTATCCCCAAAACGTTAGCTGTTATAACATCATCATCATCATATGTGTGAAAACTTCCAGACCCCCTTAAGTGGAGGTTTAGGTACTTGTCCTGCATGTGCTCCCAGCACAAGTATTTCACCTTTTATAACACCTATCACACTATATTGTACTTTGTTGCCTACACATGTCTGCTTCTTGCACTAAATCTTAAAACTCCTTTGGGGCCGGCCCAGTGGCATAGTGGGTAAGTTCACATGCTCAGCTTCTGCAGCCTGGGGTTCGTGGGTTTGGATCCTGGGCACAGACCTACACACTGCTCATCAAGCCACGCTGTGGTGGCATCCCACACACGAAATAGAGGAAGACTGGCACAGATGTTAGCTCAGTGACAATCTTCCTCAAGCAAAAAGAGGAAGATTGGCAACTGATGTTAGCTCAGGGCCAATTTTCCTCACCCCCCAAAAAAATCCCCTCCTTGATGGTGGAGACTTGGCAGTTATAGCCCCTAACTAGAGAATGCCCTACATGGCACAAAATGTGGCTGTGCAAATCACCAATTTTGCTGGTTTCCATGACCAGGACTTATACTGAGAATTGCTGCTATTCTGAAAGCGTCAGTGCTTGGGTTGCTGCACATTTCTTACGAATTAGACCTGACTTTCATGCCAGATCAATAGTAAGAATTTCTCCTAGGAAGATACTCCTAATTTAAAAAGAGTACAGATTTAGATTTTATTTTATCATCATTTAGAAATGAATGTAAATCTCCTTTTATAGGAGTTAGACATTTATCTTCCACAATTTACCACTGAATTCATTTTCATGAACAAGCTTCAGTTGCTCAAGTTAATTTCATTAAAGTTACTCTAAAAGCCAATTCCATTTCCAAACTATAGTTATCATCATTTGAGTTTGATAAGTCATAAGATAAAAATAAGGTATGTAAAAATTTACTACAAAGATACATTCTACTGATATTCTGATAAATAGAACAAAGTTATCTTTATTCTGCAACATAACATATATTTTCTATTTTTCTTGGTGCCTAAAATACAACATCTACTTATTCTTAATTATGTATACTTCAGTTCATCCCGCCCTCATGGGAAAATGCCTAAATTTTTATTTTTCATTGTCAGAAGAAAATAGCTGATTATCTTTAAAAAGTTAAAGAAAATATTTTACTTACATAAATAATGTAATAGGTAATGCTATTACTAAAGATGTCTTAGTTATTATAAAATGGCCAAAGAATAATCCATAAATGTATTTTTCTCTTATTGCAAGCATAAAGGGAGAGCAAGGAAAAAAAGTCTACTCTCTGAATGCCAGGTTGGGACTCTTTCAATTAATTTGTTTTTTTCTTGCTCTAGTAGGACAGTGGTACTAGGATTCATTAAATAGTCAAGGCAGAAATTCTCAGGAAAGAACATTTCATTTTTTGCCTACCATTAATTTCAGTATTAGTCACTAGATTTACTCAAGGACATCAAGTGAGGTCTCAAGTCCTCTCCAACCCTCATTGCTATGCCAAGGGCTTTATATATTTTCCACATTACAGTTATAACTTAAAATAGCAAGATAAAATACTTACGAATGCATATTAATATGAAAAATGCATACAAATCTACATTTGTACAACTGATTAAGTTTTCTTTGGAGGAAAGAATTATCCACTGATAATTCTTATAACTTGATTCTTTTGTCTAGTGATAAGCTCAAAGCAACACAACTGCTGGTGGTTTGAGAAGGAATGGTGGCAGGGTGAAAATCCCCACCCAGAACCCAAACCAAAGTACCATTTCTAAAGAGTGGTTGAATTCAAAAAGCAGGAATCAAAATATGCATAGGGACAAGTGTCGTAGTCCTGCCATTACAATATACCATAGACTGAGTGGCTTATAAACAACAGCAATTTATTTCTCACGGTTCTAGAGGCTGAGAAGTCCAAGATCAAGATGCTGGCTGATTCGATGTCTGATGAGTCCCTCCTTACTGGTTCAGAGATGGCTGTCTTCTTTCTGTGACCTCATATGGAGGAAGGGGTGAGAGAGCTCTCTGGGGTCTCTTTTAAAGGGCACTAACCCCATAATGAGGGCTCCACCCTCATGACCTAATCACCTCCCAAAGGCCCCACCTCCTAATACCATCACATTGGGGATTAGGTTTCAACATATGAATTTTGGAGGGACCATTCAACATGAATGCATTACTATTTATATGTTAAGTAGCCAGTATTGTTTATATGTACTAATTATATGGTAAAATTAGAGCCAATTTGCTTAAATGAACTATATCCATTTTTGATCAATAAAATTTTACATGAAAGAACTTAACCAAGAAAGCTGGATTAAAAAGACAATAAAATGTTAAGCAGAATAAACATCAAGTAAATAATATTGATTCTCCTAGTGACACAGAAAAATACCTCAAGTGATTACAATACCATAGTTTTGCTAATATCGCGCCAAAAGAATGTGTCTCCCCGTGAGCAAGGGAAAGACATCTTCCTAAACTTTTTTGAGGTGGATGCCTGGTTTTAGAATAGCCAACTTTACCCTGAGTCATGTAGCCCTGGGAAAGGAGAAAGAGGCTGGCAGCTTGCCCTGTTGGTGATGTCAGCAGATTGTACACTGGTTTGACAGAAAGAGGAGAGCTAAGGAGGGGCGGGTGGCTCTTTCCATTCCTGCTTCTCTAATAAGTAAATCCCTTATGAGTTTTCTAGTCACTTTCTCATCTACGTGGTAAAGGATGTCTCACTAATTTTACAGAATCTTACACACTCAAAAAAACTACTAGGAAGAAAAGTCACTCAACAAATATTAATATTGTGAAGAAGGGGCTTTATTATATTATTTAATGAAGATGAGCAGCAATTTCAATACAAAATTCTTTCTCAAGCCCTTTGACAGACCTCAAGCCTATTTTTTCCCTTCATGTTTAGGAAGGTACAAGTAAAACACTTCCGGAAGCATAACAGACAAGTTTCCTGCTAGGGTATATCAGTAACCAGGACATCTAAAGCACCCTTTTGGGGACCAAATGACTAAGACACAGAAGAAACCACACCCCCAAGGCAGTTTCCATAACCTCTGCAAAGAAGGTGACCAAGAATTTATCATGCAAATCAGGCCACGGCGGAGCGTGAAAGAGGGTGCTGTTAATACTTACACCAGAACACCAGGTGTTAGTAAAGCAGGGGTGGCAAACCGCAACACCCTACCCAGAGCTCCTTTGTTTCTCTAAGGTATAAGGGCAAGTCGGGCATTCCATACACTGGTTCTCACCCCAATTTGGAAGACTCGCTGCAATAGAATTTTGCACTAAGCGTTTGCAAGATGCCTAGGAGGGAAGCCTGTATGCCCTGGAAAATGCCTATCTTGTGTGTTTATCCCCCCCCCCCTTTTTTTTTGAGGAAGATTAGCCCTGAGCTAACATCTGCTGCCAATCCTCCTCTTTTTGCTGTGGAAGGCTGGCCCTGAGCTAACATCTGTGCCCATCTTCCTCTACTTCATATGTGGGATGCTTGCCACAGCATGGCTTGCCAAGCAGTGCCATATCCGCACCTGGGATCTGAACCAACAAACCCCGGGCCGCCGAAGCAGAACGTGCGCACTTAACCGCTGTGCCACCGTTCTGGCCCCTGTTTACCCCTTTAAAGATAACCATGGTTTGAAACCAATCAATTCTTCTAAGTTAACGTAAACTTTTTCCCCCCACATTTATCTTTTTAAGAATTTTATTTATTCCCTAGGGCATACATGCTTCCCTTTCCCAGAAAAGGCCTGCAATCTAGAAGCAAATGCCTTCACCCCCTCTTTTTTTGGAGCAGAGATAATCTCCCAAACTTACACATACAACTCCAACCCTACCTTTTTTTCTACTGTATTATTTATTTTTAATTATAAAATATGCATAACATAAAATTTCCTCTTAACCTTTTTCAGTGGACAGTTCAGTAGTCTTAAATATGTTCATTCAGCCCTACCTTGCAGGCCAGATGACTAACATGTTAATGAAAGAAACACTACTAGTTATTAACGCAATATTGAGTCTGAACACAGGCTTATAGGCAATTAGAGACATTCCAAGATATTTATAAGCAAGGGTAACAGAGGCATGGATCCCTCAGAATATGTAGAATTATCTAGATTTTAGCTTATCTGATAAGTTTCTCTATTACTGTAGCAAGCATCTTCTAAAGCACTGTATAAATTGGGAGATTTATGTTGATCACCTGCCTCGCGTAGAATCTCA
Source organism: Equus quagga (assembly GCF_021613505.1). Classification (NCBI taxonomy): domain Eukaryota; kingdom Metazoa; phylum Chordata; class Mammalia; order Perissodactyla; family Equidae; genus Equus; species Equus quagga. The sequence continues at coordinate 111,069,883 of NC_060276.1, forward strand.
ACTAATGAAATAAAGTTCAGACAGGTTTAAAGAAAAGCCAAGTGAGTTCTGTCATTGTGGAAAAAATATTATCATCATAGTCTATAAAAGTGTATAAACAACGCAAAATAATCCTATAAACTATAGACTATTATATTGCTAGTCTTTTGAAAAATATTTATGTAAATAAATCATGAAAGAATTTTAAGTGCTAGGCACTTCAAGCATTTTCTTTAACATGTTCTGCATATGCTTTCTGTATGATCCAGACTTTAAGTAAAATCTCTGATCTTCAGAAATGCAGAAGGATTTCTAGATATTAGTAAGTACTTGCTTTCTTAGGATTAAAAAATATTTTCATATATCATAAATTGATAGTAAGTAAGCAAGCATATCTTGTACTAGTAATGACAACTAAAGATCAGGGCCAACATATTCAATGCCAAGGCCTTATAAAAGAATACACATTCATGTTTTGAAATAAAATATACCTAAAACCACGGCCAATGTTTGGTCAGGAAGTACCAGTTTGGGCCCTGAGGCTGTTTCTGAAAGGCCTGCATTCTGGATGGTCAATGTCTGTGCCTTACTAGTTGTTAACTATTTTGGTTATCATCCCTATTTATAACTCTGTAGAACCACTAATTGATAAACATAAAAAGACAGCCCAAAAATGTCAGACATAAAAAGACATTACAATTACCAACAGGTTGCTAGAAGAGAAACTTACATCTCTTGCTGGTACTTCAGTGACAAACGTTATTATCAATAAAAGTAAGAATTTGTTTACCAAAGAGCTTTCCTCCAAGACTGAAGGAACACTGCCATACCAAAAATGCACATCTATAATTATTGTTAAATGCAAGTGTTTAGAATAGTCTAGTTAATTTTTTAAAAGCTAGTATGTTTTAAAGCAAAATACTGCCAAAATACAATCGTCTTAAGGAGTCGCTTGGCTGGTCGATGGCTTGGGTTTTGCTTGTATATTCAGCACATAATCATGACGGAAGGATGAGCGAACAGTGCGATTCATCAGGGGCTGAAGGGGGCGGAAGTTGTCCACCATTCTTTTCTCTTTCTCCCCCTCAGAAGTGAAAAGCAGGGTCCGAAATTGCTCAAGCTAGAAATAGAAGCAGGAAGCAAAAATAATTTCAATAGAAAAACAGCTTTACTTCATGAATAAATTACTCTCACCTTTACAACTCTGAAACATTCGTCTAAAATTGGATACAGAAGGAGAACTTATTTCTGGGTAGGAATGCCTGCCCCGCTGGACAGGAAATAAAATGTCGTTGTGGGAGGAGGAGCGTAGCAGGAAGTGGCAAAACCAGCAGGGCACTTGAGATGCAAAGACTGGGGGTCAAAGACCCTGTCTTCACATATTAGCCAGTTGCCAAGGACGAGTTACTTCATCTTTGATTCTCAGGAACCTCATCTTTAAATGGGCAAAATAGCCAGCCTACAGAATAATAAAGGCAAGGCTTGATGCATATAGTAACAGTGCAAAAAATGTTTTGTTTTTTAAAATTTAACTGAATCTTTAACATAAACAATGTATTTTTGATTGATCACTGCACCTGAGCACTGTGACAAAGCAATGCTGCCCGTGGATGTCTTAACTGGCCGTGGGATACCCCCGACTGGCATTGTCCAATAGAACTTCCTATGATGATGGAAATGTCCTCTGCACAGTTCATTACGGTAGCCACAAGCCACATATGGCTAAGTGCTTGAAATGTGGCCAGTGCAACTAAGGAACTGAATTTTTAATTTAATTTGCATTTGAATGTATCTATATTTAAATTTAAATGGCCATGTGTAGCTAGTGGCTAACATATTGGACAGTGCAGCTCAATACAAAAGGAGCAACCCCAGATCAAGGGCTTGTTCTCTAAAGTGGCAATAACATCAATCAATAGCCCCTTGGCTTTCTGAGCAACCATGTTATGGAACACTTGACTCCAAGCCAGCTGGAAAATCTGTTCACAACATTTCTCCTCACTCAGTGAGGTGCACTGTAGCTTAGAGAGGACAGTCTGGGGCACACTAGGCAAGCATGTGAAGGTTTGTTTGGATCAAAGACTTCAGGCCAAGTAGAACTGTAGAGGTGGGACTGTGACCAGGGGCAAGCACCAAACATAGTGACCATGTTTGCAAATTACATATCCTCATTCATTAGGATTGTGTCCATGTAGTTAAGATTTATTTTTAAGCTTTTAAGTTAATTGCAAAAGATTAGAAATAGTCCAAGTACCAATAATAATTTACATTAGAGCTATAAAATTGACTAATACATAGCCATTAAAAAATGATATCAAAGATAATGTTTATTACCTATAAAATGTTCCACACATCACTGAGTGAAAAAAAGCAGCTGGAGCTAGCCCTGATGGCCTAGTGGTTAAAGTTCAGTGCAATCACCACTTCAGCAGCCTGGGTTCAGTTCCCAGTTGCGGAACCACACCACTCATCTGTCAGTAGCCATGCTGTGGCAGCAGCTCACATGGAAGAACTAGAAGGACTTACAACTAGCATGTACAACCATGTACTGGGGCTTTGGGGAGGGAAAAAAAGCAGCTAAATGGTACATACAGAATGATTCCACTTTGTTAAAAAATTATATATATTTATGTAGTCATGCATCACTTAACAATGGGGATATATTCTGAGAAATGCATTGTTAGGCAATCTTGTGTGAACACCACAGAGCGTACTTACACAAACCTAGACAGTATAGCCTACTACACACCCAGGGTTTATGGTACTAATCTTATGGGACCGCTGTCATATATGTGGTCCATTGTTGACCAAAAGGTCATTATGTGGTGGATGACTGTATTTATTGGGACCACATCAAATTTATGGAGAATAAACAATTCATGGAGAATAACAACTTAAGGAGATGACATCAAAGGTGTCTTTATGATGTCTTCCTATTCAGTTACATGGTATGAATTTTATTAATTAAATTCTTCTTTTGTGTCTTTCAGGAATGTTAAGTTTTCTTGTTAACCTTATTCTAAGGTATTTTATATTTTTGCTTCCATTATAAATAATGTTCATTCTTCCATTATATCCTCATATCATTATATCTTTTAACTGATTGTGATTTATACATGTCAAATGTATTGATTCCTATAAATTAATATTGTACTCCACTAATTACTGAATTATCTTATATTTGCAGTAGTTTTTTATTGTTTCTCTAATTTATTTTTTCTTTTCTGGTTTACTTGTATTGACTACTTCCAGAATATAATCTACTATAAAATTTAATATGGTCATAATCCTTTCTATATTAAGCATACTATTTACTTTAGAACTGAGATCAATCTCTTCTATCAAGTTAGGGAAGTCTCCATACATTTATTTTACTGAAAATGTTTAAAAACTAAATGGTGAATTTTGCTAATGCATTTTAAGAATCTATGGAAATGATTATGATTTTTCTGTTTAGATTCACTTATACAATGAATTATATTAATATCATTCTTAATAATGAATCATCCTTGTATTACCGGAATAAATGCTACTTGGACAAAGCATATACTTCTTCTAACGTACTGCTGGATTCTGTTTCTACTATACTATTTGAGCTTTTGAAAAATATATTCTTCAGAGACATCAGTCTGTAGTTTTCTTTTTTTTTGGTCCAATCTTTGATGAGTGTTGGTATTAGTTATCCTGGCTTCATAAAAAAGATTTTGGAAGCTTCTGTTCTTGTGAAAATGCTCTGTAATTAATAAAAATCCCTTAAAGCAATCATAAGCAAGTATTATTGTAGTTTAGTTATATCATGAATTAAACAAGATTTTCACCACTTAAACTTAGTTTCTAAGGAAAAAATAAATTCCAAGTTCAAAACAACTGACTTAAAATTTCTAGACAGACATTATTGGATTCTGTCTTCATCCTGAGAAGTCCAGAGCAAAATTACCTTAAGTATTTTAAAGGATTTTGAGCACATCCATTTCTAGCCTTCAATTTTCCCTTTAAAAAAGTCTTGTTTATATAGAGATTCATATTTATATATAAAATACACAATGCATAAAACATATGTCATTGTCAAATACGGAAGTAAAAAGCTTCTGTTTCCTAAGCTTTAATTCTTCTCTCTAGTTTATGTGAAGCATTTCCTAATTCTTATCCAAATTAAGACAAGATATTAGCACATGTTAATAAAAATGTATAAGCACTACAAGATGTTAAAAACTGACGCCAAAGTTTGAGCCCAACCTTGTTTTAAAGGGGCAGACTAGAATTTCCTTATATAGAAACATGGAAAGACCGTACCTGATCATGATCAACCTCTACAGGCTGCTTCTTAATGATCCAGGTGACAGATTCAGAGAGTGGTGGAGTAGTCAGGGACCCCGAGTAGGTCCAGTAATCTGGGCAGGTGGGCATCAGGCAGGAAGGATCAAATGACCCAAATTCCACAAGGGTGTCCTGGCCAAGAGAAGGGGGTCATCATTTCATGGTAAAAACCACTCAGGAATGGGATGATGAGGCGATGATTCTAGGGGTTCCTGGGGACCAGCAGTGGTCCAGAGGAGCTCCAGGTACCTCTGAGCACCTTAGGACAGAATTATGCCCATGCTTTGTTCTTGCAATTAAATGTGTATTTTGGATAGTCCTCAGTGGGAACACAGCAGACACCATTTGCTCCCTCCATTCTAGTGACTTTACAGCAGGTGGTCTCCTCTGAACTCCTTGGGAGGCATTAGGTGGTAGTTGGTGCATAAACAAGGAGGCTTCTCTTTTTCAAGAGACTAATAGAATTCTCCTTTCTAAAATGCAATATAAATCAGGAGGAGCCAGGATCCTGGACTAAAAGTGGGCGGGGGGTGGGAAGGGAAGAAAGGAAAAAGAGGGAGATGGAGAGGGAGAGAGACCGAGGTGGGAGTGGGGGGAGGGAGAAGAAAGAATATATGGACTTCCATGGAGCAGTCCCTTTGGGATTCTGAACACTGAACAATTAATCTTGAGGGTTGAACAAAGTTATTCAACCTGAAGGATATGGGTAATTGTTCGTTAAAACTGGACAAACCAAATTTCTGTAAAACTTTTCTCTTCTCCCAGCATGTGGGAGGATAGTTAAGTGTCAAGAAAGACACTCTGACGGTTTCCACAAAAATTTAGAAAGAGCAGGTGTCAGCAGCAGAGGAGGGGACAGCATTATGTTCCTGAGTCCCCAAGAGCTTGGTGGCATGGCAGCAAAACCAGAGTGGTCAGTGCCCACCAATCAAATTCCTTTTGTCCCCTGCAAAGTGTCCCAGGTCCAGGGCTCTCTCAACATAAGCATTATAAATGGCAAGTTGTCTTCTAGGTAAGTTTCAAAGAGAACCTGAATTACACTGAAGTTAATTACATTTGCCAATTCGAAGTGCCTTGTTAGTGGCTCCACTCTGAGATTGAAACATAAAACATATTTCAAGTGATAGAGGAAAAAAATTATTACCTTATGCTTAATTGATGGCAAAGTATCCACTAACTTCTGTAGCTCTTTATGTTGTTTGCCTAGCTAAAGAAGAAGCAATGAGAAAATATTTAAAACAATTGACATCTCACTGAAGAAACTGTAACAGAATGCAAACTAAAATTAGCCACCTGGGATTACATAAAAACAAACAAACCACACTACTTCAACTACACTTAAACTGGTAATTTAGGACGTTATAAACATCACTGAATCAAATTAGACACAGAACAAATGAGCAGGCTGTTTGCTGACAGGGTCAGAGTGCCTGCAGGGAAAGGTGCCCCTGTTCCTTTTAAATATCAGTTCTTAAACTGAAATTTACAATAATTAAAATTAAAAATGGCTCCACATACTGGTACAAAAACAGGTCCACAGATCAATGGAACAGAATTGAAAGCCCAGAGATAAAACCACACATCTATGGACAGCTAATCTTCGACAAAGGAGCAGAGGGCCTACAATGGAGAAAAGAAAGTCTCTTCAACAAATGGTGCTGGGAAAACTGGACAGCCACATGCAAAAGATTGAAAATTGACCATTCTTTTTCACCACACACCAAAATAAACTCAAAATGGATCAAAGACCTAAAGATTAGGCCTGAAACAATAAGTCTTTTGGAAGAGAATATAGGCAGTACACTCTTTGACATCAGTTTCAAAAGAATCTTTTCGGACACTATAACTCCTCAGTTGAGGGAAACAATAGAAAGAATAAACAAATGGGACTTCGTCAGACTAAAGAGCTTCTTCAAGGCAAGGGAAAACAGGATTGAAACAAAAAAACAGCTCACTAATTGGGAAAAAATATTTACAAGCCACTTATCCGACAAAGGGTTAATCTCCATAATATACAAAGAACTCACACTGCTTAACAACAAAAAAACAAACAACCCGATCAAAAAATGGGCAGAGGACATGAACAGACATTTCTCAAAAGAAGATATGAATATGGCCAATAGACACATGAAAAGATGTTCATCATCGCTAATCATCAGGGAAATGCAAATCAAAACTACACTAAGATATCACCTTACCCCCGTTAGATTGGCAAAAACATCCAAAACCAAGAACGACAAATGTTGGAGAGGTTGTGGAGAAAGAGGAACCCTCATACACTGTTGGTGGGAATGCAAACTGGTACAGCCACTATGGAAAACAGTATGGCGATTTCTCAAAAAGTTAAAAATAGAAATACCCTATGACCCAGCCATCCCATTACTGGGTATCTATCCTAAGAACCTGATACCAGAAATCTCAAGAGTCCGTTGCACCCCTATGTTCATCGCAGCATTATTTACAATAGCCAAGACGTGGAACCAGCCTACATGCCCAGAAACTGATGATTGGATAAAGAAGATGTGGTATATATACACAATGGAATACTACTCAGCCATAAAAAAAGACAAAATTGGCCCATTCACAACAACGTGGATGGACCTCGAGGGTATTATGTTAAGCAAAATAAGCCAGTCAGAGAAAGACGAACTCTATATGACTCCACTCATAGGTGGAAGTTAGTATATTGATAAGGAGATCAGATCGGTGGTTACCAGGGAAAAGGGGGGTTGGGGGAGGGCACAAAGGGGGAAGTGGTGTACCCACAACATGACTAACAAAAATGTACAACTGAAATCTCACAAGGTTGTAATCTATCATAACATTAATAAAAAAAAAAAAAAATGGCTCCACAGTCAAAGTAGCCACATTTCAAGTGCTCAATGGCCACATGTGGCTTGTGGCTACTCTACTAGACTGTGCATTTTTATACCATTTGAAATATACTGATAACAATCTTGTATTTTAACCATTGTTTATTTTTACCCCAATATTCTTAGAACTTAATATTGCAATGTTGTGCCTTGTCATCATAGAAAACAACACATCATTTAAAGTAGGTAAGATTTTTTTTACCTTTAAAAATACCCCTATCACAGCCAAACCATTTTCTTCCAGTGCCGCATCCTCAAAGTTTTCAAATTTGACTGCATTCCAATGCACCAAGTGCAGCTGAAACACCATTACAAGAGGGTATGACACATGATCATGGAGGATCGCTCCAAAACAGACAGACAGCCTTATCCAACACATGATATTTTAACATGTTTCCTCATCCAAAATAAAGCCATTGAAAAAAGCATATGACAATCTGGTGCAAAATGAAATAGAAATAAATAACAGGAAGAAATGTATGCAGGAACAGCAATGAATGTTACTTTGAAATAGAGGGATTTACTTGGGGAGAAAAATAAAAAACAAACTTAGATAGCAAAGTGAGTAACATTTCAGTGAGGGAAGCAACATTTGTCCATTCTCATCCTGATTTGCATGAAACACTCATATTCAAAACCCATCTGCATCTAAAGCAAAGATGTTTATGTTGAGAGAAATAGATTCTCCCTATGGGAATTAGACAGGCGTTGAAGACAAATTTCTTTGAGGGATAACTACTTAAAATGTGTTTCTTTTTAAGGTAACATTTAAAACTAAATTAGGGGAAAAGTTGTAAGACAAAATTCTATTTCCTTATGTGCCTCCTATATTTCCCTACAAATCATTCCTCATCCGTCATTCACGAATGCATCATCGCCCCGCCTCCCGAGTGAGGCCCTCAAGGTCATGGTTAACTTCTCCCTCTCCTCTCCTGAAGAGGACCTTGCCTCCAAGTCCTGCTGCTTTTATTTCAGAAATACTTGCTAAATCTTGCTCTTTTTCTCTATTTCAATTGCTACCGCTTTTATTTAGGCTCCCAGCATCTCTCATCTGGATTACTTTGACCTGATGGCCCTGTACTTTTGCCTGGGTTATTACTTTAGGCTATAATTTGAGCCTATCTTAGAATTCTGGAAGAATTCAGTTGCAGGATCTTAAGATTCATTTCTGCAATATTATTTGAGATGAGGGAAGTTATTTTTGCATGTATAAACTGGGAATAATCAATTATGCCCCTGAGAGGACTATTTAGCATTTATAGGAATCACATGATTCTTCCTGATAATTTCTTAGAACTAGAAACTCAGAAATATCCCCCCTTCTCCACAGCTGTCACTGTTCCTGAGCTTCTCAACGTACCTCTGCGGGGTAACATTTGCTGTCCACGGTATGCTCGGAGCCCCAGGCATCGATGGCCCCCCAGTGAAAATGGAACTGCTTCAGTCGGTAGTTGTCTTCCAGGGGTCCTCCCTCGATCACTGAAATGGCACATCCAACAATTCAGGGGACAGCTATTCACGCCGTGGAGGAATGCAGGGGAAAGGCCGACTCTGTGGGTTGACCCTTCTATACGACCTGTCCTAAATGGAGCACACTGTATCATATACATGTGTTTAGAAACTTGATTTCCACGCAGTTAATACATGTATAAGGGCAAGACCTGCACTCTGAATGACATCGAAATTTAACTACACTCCAAGCTACATACAACTGGTAAAGGCCAATTCTTGACTTACTGTTATATTCTATATTTACTGTGCCTCATTATTTTTATATGCAATAAAATGCAAATTTCTCTCAGCATATTTATCCAACTCTCTCATAAAACTGAAATATGGGGACCACAGATATTCTCTTTCTGTTTTACGTACTGACACTTTGCTTTTCAATTTTTGAAGATACAAGTGTTTCTTTCCCTTTCATTGAAATGGAATAGGAAATTTCCAAGTCAAAAATTATCACCCATTTCCCTTTGGACCCAATGAACAATGTGAGTCATCAGCCACACACTTTACCACTGGCCTCACCATGTTGGATAATAAATACCTTTTGTTTAGCCTAGAGTTTTCTGGAACTAGTGACATCAATACATTATAGGCAAAATATTCAGATACAACACGTTTTTAAAGTCACATTTCCTCAAGGCTTTGGGTGGTGCAGATTTTTTTGCTTGAATTTGCTAAAGCATATTAATTCCTCATTCTTCCATCTCATCAGACCCTGGTGATGTCTGTCCACGGTTAAACCAATACAACACCACAAAAACCATCCATCTCATCGATCTTAATGATCTTTAGAATTTATTGCATCATTAGTTGAATTTTATGTAAGCAAATGATTGAGTACAGCAACCCCAAGGACCAAACACACTGGTTACGTCATGCAGTGGTCTGCTATGTATCTTAATGGCTTTCAAAAATATTTTACATAACTTCCTCTTTTAAGAAAAGAAGGAGTTTCGTAAGAGGTGAGTGAAGACACCAATGGCCACTTTCCTTTGAGGGGCAGGAGAGGTGCAGAGAATAGTATCATGTGATTCACTAAATTAACAGGAGGACAGTACTCCAGTGGACTGAAATAAAAATATCTTCCAAAAAATTCTTATTTTTCTATGCCAGCTCCATATTGTGAGCATGACTTTGGCAAATGATCTAATCTGTTGAATGAAATTGAAGGTCTGGTCCCACATGACCAGGGCAGAGGAAAGGGCCAGCTTTTCTCTCCTATCCACAGAAAAACACTGCAACATTTCCTGGACACGTACTGTGCGTCTTCTCCAAAGATGATCAAGGCAGAGAGATGTCACTGATGGGTGGCTGCAAGGGAGTGGCAGCACTGGTCTTCAGGTGTGTTTGGATCACCCACACTGTACACTAAACACATTTTTAATTCATTGCCAACATTTAAAGCTAGACAACTTCACATAGAAATCCACATTTCCAACTTGACTTGAGAAGGAGATGCCCTGCCCATGTTGGGCACATGCTCCCGCTGGGTAACAAGAGGCTAGATGGGAGAAATGGCGACCCCCATTTGGATGGTCCCACCAGTTCTTCACAGTTGCCACCACTGCTATTTCTCTCAGACTCTCCCAGCCTCGCTCATTTCATGACTTCTCTGGCACTGGAGGTGCATCTGCATTTCTGATCCCTGGGAGAGAAGTTAGATGCCCAGGCATCTGACTTGGGCACTTGCTAGCTAGACAAGTCATTAAGTTGCTACCATGTGCCAAGCACTACACCTATATAAACTGTACATAGGAAAGAGGTGAGACAGGGCAGCATTCTCCTGTATAATGTGGTTAAGAGCATGCACTTTGCAGGAAAAGGGCCTCAATTTGAATTAATTGGTTTTGTGTCATTAGCCACATGTGCTGGCAGTTTCTAAGATGACTCCCAATGATCCCCGTCTCCTGGTATTCACACCCTTATATAATTCGCTTCCCTGAGTGTGAGCTGGACCTTGTGACTTGCTTCTAAGGGTAAAAGTGATAGGATGTCACTTTTGAGATTAGCTTACAAAAAGACACTGGTTTCCATTTTGTTTGCCCTCTCTGACTCTTCTTGCTTGCCTGCTCTGATGAAGCCAGCAGCCATATTGTGAGCTGCCCTCTGGAGAGGCCCATGCAGCAAGGAAATGAGGGTGGCCTCTGGCCAACAGCCAGCAAGGAATGCAGGTCCTGAGGGGAAGTGAATGCTGCCAACAGCCACTTGAGTGAGTTTGGAAGAGGATCCTTTGCCAGAGGAACCTAGAAATGAGACCCCAACCACAGCTGACACTTTGGTCACAGCCCCATGAGAGACCCAGAGCAAGAGTACCCAGCTAAGCTGCACTCAGATTCCCCATCTCTGATCATGGTCTGCAGAACTCTCCGTTAACTGGCTCTTGCCTTCCTCAGGACTTCCTTGTCTGCCACTTCCTTCTGGCACTTTACACACAGTGATACCTAATACAGCATCACACTGCTTCACACTCCACCTCCATGTGGAGCACCCTGGTGTCACCTCAGCCAGGAAGCCTTCTCCCACCAGACCTCAGGTGCACACTTCCCTCACAGCACTTAGCACTCTGCACTCACATCTTCTCTTCAAAGGTCTGTCCCGTCACGACACTGTAAGTTCCTTAAAGGCAAGACCATCGTTTCTTCCTCTTTCTATTCTGAGGACCTGGCACTTAGGAGATCCTCAACGAAACCAGGAACTAAAGAAATAGACTGTAAAGTGTCTGTTGGGTTTTTTAATTGAAACCTCACTGATAGCCTCAGCAAGAGCGAGGAAGAGGGTGGGGTCAGGTGGGGCAGACGGGTGGACAAGAGGGGGAAGTACAGCCAGCAAGAAACAGGTGGGGAAGAGAGACAGAAAACAGTGAATTAGAAAGCAGAGCAGTAATAAGATGTCAAGTAAATATATAACTTATTTATTTAAGGTTGTTGATATTTTGTTCTTTCTGTGCTCTAAGATGAAAAAGAATTAAACTTGTAAAAAGTTAGATAACAAATATAAAACACCTAGCAGAGTCAGACTTAGAGTAAGCAATCTATGGAATATTCGCTCCTTTCTTTTGCTTTTAATGTGGAGCTAGCAGAGAGAGGGATGATGAAGGGCAAGGTAATACACAGGACCCACACGAGTAAAAGGAAATGGGCATGAAACTTGGGGGGGTGATGGCAACATTCTAAAATTGGATTGTAGTGATGGTTGCACCACTCTGTAAATTTACTAAAAGTCATTACATTGTTTTTTCAAAAAAAGTAAATGTAGGACCAAAAATAGGGAAGGAGAACTTAAAATGTTTGTGCAAGCATTCTTACTAGGTTCATTGGTGATGCCCCATCAAAGTGTAAAGTAAAGCGAAGCAAGATGGGGCAGGAAGCATCCTTAGGAGAACAATGGGACTCATCTCTCCCTCTCTTTAACGCCTGGTGCCATCGCCAATAAGAGTCATTTCAGAAGAGGTGATAATTTACAGGGATCATCCATGGGACTCAGCCCAGGCATAATTCAGTGCCCTACCCCACAATATTTTGCATCGCTCATATGTATTCATTAAAATCCACAACTGTGTCCCATTCAGGGGAGCCAAAGAACAAAATGATGCCCAGCAGAAGGCAGTGGTATAAGATGCTGACATAATTTCTCTATTATCCTTTTAATTTCTGTAAGGTTGGTTGTGATGTCCTTTCTTTCATTCCTAATTTTAGTAATTTGAGTCTTCTCTTTCTTTTTCTTGGTCCACCTAGGTAAAGGTTTGTCAATTTTGCTGATCCTTCCAAAGAACCAACTTGTGATTTCACTGCTTTCTGCTCTCTTCTTTATTACGTCCTTCTTCGTGTTTGCTTTGTGCTTAGTTTGCTCCTCTTTCTAATTTCTGAAGGTAGAATACTAGGCTATTGATTTGAGAAATTTCTTCCCCAGTATAGGCATTTTCATGTGTAAGTTCCCTCTAAGCGCTCCTTTAGCTCATGCCATAAGGTTTGGTATGTTTTGTTCTGTCACATACCTGCCCCAGCTCCTTTAACTGCACACTTTACCTCCAGTTCTTTGTAAAGCACGCTGCAGTACCATTTCCTTGGGTTTTTTTGAAATTTATAGACATTGATATTTATTAGATCCTTTATTTTCTAGAATTAGAATTGTTTTCTGTCTTTCTTCATTTCTAGGATGTCTTTGCCTTCTTTTACATTTCCTTTACTTTTTAGGTTCATTCACTCTTTCTTCCTCTTTGAATACTAATGGTTATTTTGCAACAGCATGGAGAAATAGCGGTGAATAAGCAGGAAATAGGAGGCAAGCACTGAAATGCGGAAAAAGAGAGAGAGGGAGAGAAAGTTAGGTACTTACTAAAGATTAATAGTATCTTGAAGAAAATAATTATTAAAGCATAATGAAAAGAGGTTATCTATTTTGGTCCTTTCTTGACAGAACAAGTGGAAAATTAGCAACCTCTCTATAATTTTTCCTGTATATTTTGTAAAAAGAGTGTGAGACTGACTCACCTAGGGAGCGTAAAATCAAGGAATGATGTGTTTGGAGGTATCTAAAGAGCTATTATGACAAAAATGTTGGTCATTTGTTTTCCATCTGAGATTGCCCATTTAAATAGGTCTATTTTTCAAAAGAAAAAAATAAAACAAAAAGCTATTTGCCTTCAATGATCTTAAGATTAACTCACTTGGTTAAGAAACTCATTAAACAACTTCCTGAGATTTCCAACTCAATGAAGCAATAATATATTGGCAACAGACAGTCCTTAGACTGTCAAGGTCATTAGAAGGCTGACCAACATTTAGGATCCTCAGAAGAAAAGAAAGAAGGTTGCCAGGAACCTAGACAGGACTGAGACTAATTAATTGAGAAGACTGCTATGCATCTAGCATGAACGGACGAGAGTTGGTGTTCTATAGATTGGGTCTGCCCATTAGTCAAGTTCTGGCAGGAATAATGGTAGTAAAGGAGACAAACAGAGCTTACCATAGTGCAAGATGGCCATCAGGAACACAGGAATTTAGCTTGCTTTTAAAGATTTCTGGAATCCTTATATACAATGCAATATTATAGGCTTCTAGTTAAGATGGGGGCATACTCTCGGGTTTTGGAAAAATTAAGAAAGACACCAGTAAATCTGGGAGAAAAAGGAATAATTTCTTCTTAGTTTGAGAAATGCAAATAAGATGTAAGGGTTTAGGGTTGTGTCATACCATGGAGGAGAAAGAGGAAAATGAGGGACACAGAGACACCTAAGCCCTTAAGGAGAGACTCAAGCACTTCCTGGATCACAGCAGAGAAGTATGTCAGAGGGAAGAGGACCAGAGAGATTGATCCCATTGGAGAAGCAGTCTGTTTGCAGTTGGACCAGAGGACTATGTCTCTTCAGAGCATCACCAGGAAAATACAAAGAAAACCAAGATACAGTTGAGAATCCTGGAGCCAGGATACACATAGGGGTGAACACTTCTGTTTATGCTTTAAGTTATACTTTTTACTTCATTCATTAACACTTTCACAGACTTATTTCCTACCATTCCTAAGAGGAAACTAATTTCCTTTAGATCAGGGTCTCTCAATCTCAGCTCTTTTGACATTTCAGGCTGTATAAGTTTTCGTGAATGTTGTCCTATGTATTGCAGGATCTTTAGCAGCATTTCTGGCCTGTACTCACGAGATGGCAGCTGCACCACCACCCCCCAGTTGTGACAACCAAAAATGCCTCCAGATGTTGCCAAGTGTCCCCCACCCCTGGGGGGAAGAGGTAGCAAAATTGCCACTGGTTGATAACCATTTGTTAAGATACACTATTTCAAATAATAATTATTCAGACTAATTAGGACTTCTTTTTTTTACTGAGGAAGATTTGCCCTGAGGTAACATCTGCTGCCAATCTTCCTCTTTTTGTATGTGAGCTGCCACCACAGCATGGCCACTAACAGACGAGTGGTGTCAGTCCATGCCTGAGAGCTGGACCTGGGCTGCCAAAGCAGAGTGTGCTGAACTTAACCACTTAGGCCACTGGGGCCGGTCCTAATCAGGACTATTTGATACCATCAAATTCAGTTTGGGAAAAAAAAAAAGAAACCTGCATAGAATTAATCACATTCTGTTTTCCATAGATACTAAAAGTTTCAGGTAAACTTTGAAATTGTTCAGATCAGTTTATATCTGGGTAGGTTGAAAAAAAGAGATGATTCAAAAGCAATATAATAGTTGAATTTAAAAATCTCTTTTAAATTGTGTTTCTTTTAAAGTAGATAACACTGTTTAATTAACAAAATTGACAGAACACGAGTTTCCATTTTTCTAATATATGACTAGTCTAACTAGTTAAGACTGTAACCTCATGCACACATGAATATTCTTTTTGCCCCATTTCAAAGATATTGCAATCTGATCAGCTAAATCTGATTATTTAGTATAAAAGTGTCTTGTAAAGTCAGCAAGCAGAGAAAACTAGTACATATTCAATAGCTACATACAAAATAAATTTCAGACAAAGCTTTAATTTCACACCCTATCTTCTATATCAATTATAGAATTTATACATAAAGATATACATATTTATTGATAGGAAATACTACCTATACTAATAGAAGAAAATGTGCATTAAAAACTAGAAGGAACTTTTTTCATATACTGGCAAAGTCAGTTCAATGAGTGCCATGCCACTGCTAACAGGAGATTCATGCTCGCATGGAGGCAGTGTGATATGGCCTCTGCTGACAAGAAACTGTCCCTTTAACTCCAGACAAGAACACCAGTCTGGCTCTCACCTGATTTATCTGTAGAGTCTTCAAATTCCACGAGGAAAGAGTACCCGTTATTCCAGATGTGGAGGCAGGTGGCCGGGTCATAAGAGATGGTGAGCGGTTTTAAGCCAGGATCATACACGCTGTCCCTCCACCGGATGTTGATAGGCGACTGGCGCTCGCCTGCCGGGACCAGGTCCACGCTCTCCCAGAGTGGGTGCACTAGGAGAAAGCACATCCAGGCTATCACCAAGATGTCCACTATCTGGGATCACACACCAGGCAATTCCAGTTGCGGAGAGCCTGTCGAGGCCGATGGAATTGAAGTCTTAGGAATTAGTTGCTCAGGGGCATAAATGACTGACCAAGGCAGAAGACAAAGCGGTCAGAGAGCAGCTTGTAGAGAAGCGGCCTTCTGCTGTCTCATCAAGCTAAAGCATCTCAGGTGACCTTCTAATTTCACCTAAACCGAGTGACACCCAGTCCTGCGATAACAGCAAAATGCGTGGAGACGAGCGCCATGTGGAATAGGCTATTCTCAAACGAGTTCCTTCTCTTTATTGATAATTTTCGGAGCCCAACCTGCCAAGCCAGCTTTAAATACAAATACAAATTAATGACATTTTCAGTACTGAACTTATTTTCAACAAAGGAAATGAGGGAAGAGGAGGAAGAATTTTTGGACAGAACGTTCAACCAAGCATGGTAAGGTTTTAATTGGTTGGCTAGTAGAAATAAAGGCTTGCGTAGCATGCATCCTGTAATCTAGCTTGCTGTTTTGAAATTTCTGGAATCCTAGACACAATGTAATATTATAGGCTTCCGGTTGAGATGGGGACACACTCTAGGGTTTTGAAAGAATTAAGAAAGATACCGATGAATCTGGGAAGGAAAGGAGTAATTTCTTCTTAATTTGAGAAGTCTAAGTAAGATGTTCAGGGTTTTGGGGCCATGTCATACCATGGAGGAGAAAGAGGAAAATAGGGGACACAGAGACCCCTAACCCTTAAGGAGAGACTCAGACCCTTCCTGAATCACAGCAGTGAAGTATGTCAGAGGGAAGAGACACAGGGACATTGATCCCATAGGAGGGATTATATGGTCCCATAGAAGTGCGTCTGCTGAGTTTACCTCCCATGTAAGCGAACTGTGAGCACAAGGCAGCCATCCTGCAAAACCTGGGCAGAGAATCAGCATTGCTAAGATCCCTGGAGTTCTGTTTGTCACGTGCACAGCTATGGACATTATATATGAAGGTGTACATGCACAACTTGTCCCACATGGCACCCACAGTGATGACATCACTGATGATGATTTTTCTACCCAAGAGTCAAGCACCAGGTCTTTGTGGCAAGTCCTGATAAATCTCAGCGGACTTCCTGTAACACAGATAGAGCTGTTGAGACATCCATGCATGATGGACAGAACCCACGTGTATAATTTGGGTGGTACAGTTCTCTGCCCTTTAGAAACACCACGGATGGGAACCAAGACCAACAGGAGAACTAGAGGAAATATGAATGGAGATAAATCATGACCAACAACCCTCTGTACCTCACCCCACTACTAAGAATGAGTCAAAGGATTTGAGAAAGTGACAGGACAGCTGCTACCCAGTCAAAACCCCTGTGTATGCCAGGGTCACTGGCACTCCACTTTCCACTAAAAAAGCCAGAAACCTGCCTCTCGTTTACTCTTATAGAGGAGACATCTCTTCCTGAGGTAGTTGCCCAAAGCTGGAAGTTCAAGTTCAAGATCTTAACCTTATTTTGTTTTGTTTTTTTGGGAAAAGTGCACCAGTAGTATAGATATAGAGCTCTCCAAGCAGTTTCTAGATCAGTGGTTTTCAAGGGAGGAAGTGATTTTGTGCCCCCCCAGGGGACAGTTGGCAATGTCTGGAGACTGTTGGTTGTCACAACTGGAGGAGAGTGTTACTGACATCTAGTGGGCAGAGGCCAGGCATGCAGCTAAACATCCTACAATTCACAGGACTGGCTCCCACAAGGAAGATTTATCTGGCCCCAAATGTCAATAATGCCAAAGTTGAGAAATCTTGGTCTACAGCTAAAAAGCTATAGGCAAATTCAGAGTATTCTCTTTTTTCTTTCTATTTTTTCATATAACGCAGTACTCATCTCTAGGGAGGTCCAAATCCAATGTTTTGGGTTTTCTCCCTTAGTATAAAAGAACTTGTGAAGAACAAGAACTTTTTCAGAAATCTAAAATGGAAAATGCATATGAGTCGGTACAATAAAGTCACACTATAATTGGATTAGAACGCAAATTCCTTGCAGGCAGGAGCCATATCTCCCTCCTTTTTTGTTGCCCTGTAGTGCCTTAGTCAATATAGGCCCTTTAATTTGAGTATTGATTATTCAGCTGCTATTGTTGGGGTGAAAAGCTGTATTTGAGTAATTGTGTGATATCTTTAAACTTCCAGAAACCCCTAGAACAGCCCTGATTCAGATTTAAAGATGCCCAGCGCAAAGAGACCTTGCCCCCTCTTCCTCTCTGAGATACTCAGACCGTGGCTGAGGATTTGAGAATCACCCTTCGAAATCAATTTACGAGGGTCTCCTGTGAAGACCAGGGGAGAGGTGGAATAATGAGCAGATGCCTGACACGATGCCCTCTTTCACCCTCCATCGTTCCCCACTTCCTTCAGGAAACGGCCAGAATCTACTCTCACACCCACACAAACACCAGCCCAAGAAAACCAGGCCTATTCCTCCAATTGCTCTTTTATGACCATAACACTCCTATCACTCGATGCCCTTCAGTTCAGAAGTTCGGCTTCCAGAAGGTTTTCTCCAGCCCTTCCCCCGCCCTTCTTTAGGAACATAGATCATTTCCCCACTAGGGGGCCCTTGGTGACTGTCCCCTTAGTGAAGCCAGCTTTTGCCAAGGGCTTGTTTTGCTAAAGATAAATTCACATTTTTGTTCTCTCCTCCCTTCCTCTTCTGCCATTTTAACCAAATGGAGATTGAAATGATTTCTTCGTAGTTGCTCATACTGTCCCTCAAAACAGGAAGATGATTAAGTGTTCTGACCACAGAGCCTTCATTTGCAGGTTCTTCTTGTTTGAGGAAAATGAAATAGAGTGATTTTATCAACCATGGTTTAAGTGAGTGATGCCATGCTGCCATTAGGAAGGTGTCAATAACAAAAGCCCTTTAGATTCCATAGTGAGGATATGCTCGGTTTTAGTTCTCATTTATTTCTACGACTAGTCCTGACTCTGATTTATCTTGTGCTTGTACTACCCCGTCTCCAGCCTGAGGCGGGTGGAGGTCTTCCTCTTTCAGCCCTAGAAATGTGGAAATTGCATTCCTGCCTTTCCTCCTCAGTTCCTGCTCCTCCTCCTCAGAAATCAATTGCCCCTCATTCAGCTCAAGGCCGGCTCCTATTATCTTTAGGTCTTGGGCTTAAGTGGCACCTCCTCAGTGAAACTTTTTTTGACTACCCCCTTATGATATGATCCCCTTTTAATTTTTAATCATAGCACTCTGAGCTTTTCCTTCAAAACATTAAACAGGTATGGTTATGATTGTACGCATATGAAGGGTAGCAGAATATGCCACGATAGGAGAAGAAAACCTTACTTGAGACCCACTGTAAGACAGATTAACAGGAGGAAAAAATTTTAATTCCCTACTTACTTATGGGAGCCCCACAAAGATATGAGACTCAAAAGGCAGCCAGGCAATTGGGGCTGATACACCTGAGCTAAGGAGAGGGACAGGAGTCTGGGGCTCGAAAGGGGAGGAAGGAATTTCACAGGAAGGTGAGAAGAGGAAATGTATCGTAAAGAGAGTTTGCTCCGCCATGCCGAAGTCTCTCAGGTGAAAAAGCCATCTCTGGTAACAGCCCTCTTCCTGGTACAGGCCCCTTTCTAATGTAAATTTCCCTTACAAAAGGGTCACTTCTACTGTTTCCAGAGCTTCTCCTGTGTCTGCAGTTTCTCAAAATAATCCTTATGCCAACGAGGTATATTTTGGGATGGTGAAGGGGGGGCAGAATATGCCACCCTCAAATACGCCTCTTTGGCATGAGGATTATTTTGAGCTGATTATTTTGGAAACACCAGACACAGGAAAAGCTCGGAAAACAAGAGTAGAAGTTAATCTTTTGTAAGAGACATTTACATTTATGAGGGAAATCTCCATTTGTAAGGATGTCTCCCTCTCCCTACCAGGAAGAGGAGGATGACTAAATCACCAGAAACTCTTCTGTTTCAGTGGAGAAGGCAGGATTTAAATCTGCATAACAACCTTACCTTGTTTACTGAGCTTTGCCTGGTCGCCTCCCATAATTGGCCTCCCCACCACCTCCCCATATATTTCTTTCCTCTTTAGCTGAAGATGGTATTTAAGGTGGTGTTACTACCGAAGTGGGCTCGTCTGCGCGCCACAATACATGCCAACAGTCAGGAGGCAAGGTGGTAGTGATGAGGATTTTAGGCTGGTTACTTTTAAAACTGCAGATGAGAAGCAGGCTCCGAGGACTGGAATTTGCTTGCTCTTTGAGAGATATTTGCATTTGTGAAGGAAGGGGGGATGACCTTGTAGGGACCTGAAATTGGCCACCCCAAGATATGTCTCTTTGGGATCAGGATTATTTGAGGCTGATTGCTTTTGATAAACTGGGACAGGGAAGGAGGCTCTGAGGAATGGAACTTGCCCTTTGTTAGGACACATTTACATTTGTAAGGTAAATCTCTATCTGTAAAAGGTGCCTCCCTCTCTGTACCAGGAAGAAGAAGAGAGATGACCTTGTCTCTAGAAACTCTTAATGGGGAAGGCAAGAACTTAAGTTGGTTACTGTCTGGCAATCTCATGTAACTGATTTAGGGTGGTGGCTTCTGACCTTTACTTAATCCGATTTGATTCTTGTCTAAAAGTCATGGGATCACCCAATGACCAGACCCCACCTGCACTGACACCATTTTAACTTTTTTTCATGTTCTTTCCTTTGTCTTGTAAAGAGATGACTCACATACCCATGCCTTATAAAATTAGCCCTAACCCTCAACTCAGGGCAGCAGCAGCGGCTCCTCCTGCCCGTGGGCCCTGTCCCCACGCAGCAGCCTGACTGCCCATGGGTCCTGTCCCCATGCTATTCCACACTATTCTCTAAATAAAAGAGCACTACTGCCAGATCTTGAGAGTCCAAGAAATCTTTCTTTCGACTCCTCGGCTCACTGACCCCGCATCAGTAGGAGAGAAAGGACTTTATTACAGCTTGCTGGCAAGAGGGAAGATGGCTGACTCATGTCCAAAAGAAGCATCTCACAGAACAAAGCCTACAGGCCAGTTATATACAGGGCCAGTCTCCAGGTGGGGGAGATGGCTGGTCTCAGGGTGGGGCAGACATCTGGTCCCAGTTCCTGATAGTCCCTTGTTTTACTGGATATGCATCAGAGAATGGAGCAGCTGCCCTATACCCTGATCTTTCAGTTGTCACTGATTATGGTTATCAGCAGAGGCTCTCTGCCTGGGATTATCACATTCCTACACTCCTAAGGAACTCAAAAGAACAAAAGTTACCATCTTAAAGCAGCTGGGAGGGGCCAGAAAATCTACAGAGCTTGTCTGGGATAGTTACTCAGAGGTCATTTAAAATCACAATATGGGTTTTTTCCTACAAAATGGCTTCCCTTATGTCAACCTTGTGTTGAGCCGATATCAGTGGTGGCTTGGACCAACTCAGGGAGTCACTCAGTTTTCCTGGGTCTCTCCCATGTGTATATGAGGTATACATGTTAACAGACTTATGTTTTTCTCTTGTTAATCTTTTATTACAGATGTCTCAGCCTAGGACTCAGAAGGATAGAGGGAAAATTATTTCTCCTCCTCTACACATCTATACTTAATTATCTGCTTCTCCACTGCTCTGCAATCCAGAACTGAGCTGGCTTGTGGACTGAATGAAGATAAAGAGCATTGATGAAAAGGTTTCGTTCTCCTTCTTGCTTTATTTCCTAGGACCTCATTGATCACCACATTATATTTTCTTTAAAAATCTTTCAGGTTTCTCTCTTCCTTGCCTTGCTCATGACCACCAACCTAGTTTAGACCTTTACACTCCAGACTTCACACGATGCCTCTCGGTTGTTTTTCCTTCTTCCTCACTTCTCTCTACTCCGTCTTCCCAAATTCTGGTCTTGATGATGAGGATCAAGGCTGCTCCTGCCCCAAGGAGAGAAGTCCAAGGTGTCCTGCCCTACATACCGATGATCTATATCATCCTCCGGGAAGCACAGGACATCCTGACCTGATCGACCTGATTTCCATCCAAAGTTATAGGACCACCCATTAACCAGACCCCACCTGCACTGATACCATTTTAACAGTTTTTTTCATGATCTTTCCTTTGTCTTGTAAAGAAATAACTCACACACCTATGCCTTATAAATTTAGCTCTAACCCTCAACACATTGCAGCTCTTCACTGCTCATGGGTTCTGTCTCCATGCTGCAGCTCTTCACTACCCATGGGTCCTGTCTCCATGCTATTCTCTGAATAAGAGAGAACTACTGGCAGACCTTGAGAGTCCAAGAAGTCTTTCGACTCCTCGACTCACCAAGCTTGCATCAGTGACATTTTCTCCAACCACTCTTATCTTTCCTTCTTCTGAACTCACACTGCAGTCACTCTCACACCATTTAGCATCCAACCATTACTCATGTCCTGTGTATTTGCTTTATCTGCTCAAAGGATCTGTGTCACTCCAAGCCCTTAGGGCCTGTACTATTTCTACAGCCCCAAGGCTGAACTCAGTACCAGGCACAAAGGAAGCACTTAATGCCTGTTTTACTGAGAGAGAAAACCAAACAAGTCATACTGAAGCCAGGTACCTAAGGGTTACTGTAGATACTGAAGCAATTTGCTGTTTTCCTGTTTAACTTGAGAGGTGACTCAGGGGTCTCGAGGAGTTGTGAGCTTGTTTTCCAGAGCATTTGTGAGCTGTGTTGCAGAAGAAAGAGAATGCCTTGGGGGAGGTTGCAATCACCTGGTGGCTGGCCTCTACAGCCACTGAAGCCCAGAAGTCAGATTGCCCAGGGGCTTATCGGGAGTGACCCTTTGTTTTCCCAGAGCTCCTCCTGCCAAGCCCCATAGCTCCATAAAACCCCCCTGCTTTCTGTTCTTGGGGAGGTGGATTTGAGCGAACCCAAGCTCCCACCTACTCATTTTGGCCAATTTGAATAAGTCTTTCTCCATCTCCAAGCACTATGTCTCAGTGTTTCGTTTGCTGTGCATTGGGCACACAAACTTGAGATTAGGAGGTTCGGTATCAATACCAAGGCTCTCTCCCCTTACCTCACACCCATCTTCTCTCCGACCAGGCAAGCAGGTTTACGCCAGAACATCTCCTGCATTCACATGATCGCATCTGCCTGCTCCTTTCATTTCATAAAATCCTACCAGGCTCTCAAGGTCAGTTGACGCCCCTTCTCCAACAACCCCACATTACATTAAGCATCCCTTCATCTGCTGTTACTCCTCGGCAACCACTCTGTACCCGCACTGTCTAATGTGGTAGCCACTCACCCCATGTTGCCAGTGAAATGTGCTATAAATGTAAAACACCTAGGAACTTTGAAGACTTGGCACAAAACAAAGAATGGAAAATATTTCACATATTCATTTCATTTTAAAGTGATAATATTCTGGATATATTGGGTTAAATAAAATAGATTAGTAAAATTAATTTCACCTATAACTTTTTCACATATATTTGCTATATTAGTAGAAATAATTTCACAAATCAACTAAATTTATTTATTCTTCCTCCCCCCCAAGTTGTACTGAGGTATAATTGACATACTATTTGTTCTCTTTTAAATGTGGTTATTAGATAATATAGAATTGCCTATATGGCTCGTATTTGTGGCTCACATTACTTATCTCCTGGACATGGTTGCTCTATACCCTCATGAGCTTTTTCTCCCCTGCCTTGCCCTGTACCGTCCTTTTTCCTGAGATGCGCTGTTCCCTCATCTAACTGAAGACCATCCTGGTAGGCCTAGGGCTTAGCGCAGTGACAGGATACCCAGGGACCCTCCATATGACGTTGCTGAGGATGATCACAGAATCACAAATTGTCTTCTCAGAGCATCAGGGCTGTAAAAGGAGCCCAGATAAGCACAGCATACACATGCAGCTTCCTGGTGGTCAGTTCAGGGCTATTTGTCACTTCCTTATACCTGCAGATTCCCCTGAGGCCCTTAATACAATTCCAGCGGGCTCTTGATCTTCCCAATGTTTCTCAAGGTTATTTGGATGTTAATGAAAGACTCAATCTGGGGCATCCTGAGTCTAGATTATTTAGGAATGAGCAGAGTTTTTCGTGAAGAAACAGCAAAAGAAGCCTCTCGATACTATTGTTCTTCAAAATTAACTGGAGGAATGACAGAAGAACTTTATAACACAGCTCAGTTATAATATAGATCAGCACTGTCAAATAGAACTTTCTCTGATGATGGAAAGGACTAATATGGTAAGTGCTCAGCACTTCTGGCCATAAAATTTTAATGAATTTAAATTTACAGGTAGGGGCCGGCCCTGTGGCCTAGTGGTTCAGTTGGCACACTCTGCTGCGGCAGCCCAGGGTTTTGCAGGTTCGGATCCTGGGCGTGGACCTAGCATGGCTCGTCAAGCCACGCTGAGGCGGCATCCCACATGCCACAACTAGAAGGACCCACAACTGAAATATACAACTATGTACCGGGAGGCTTTGGGGAGAAGAAGGAAAAATAAAATCTTTAAAAAAATAAATAATAAATTTACAGGTAAATACTTATTAGGGCTAGTAGTTAGCTACATTTTACACAATGCCATTCTATTCCAAGTTATCCTAAAAAGAAATGTTTCTCTTCTTTCTAAAAGTAGAGAGATCATGAATATTAAGAATTACTGGAATAATAACAAATAAATATGTACCACTTCCATTCTAGATGATATTCTTTATATTTCATTAAATTAAGAATTAACATTATTAAATTAATTTTCTTATGATCTAAGATCTCATGCTTAATTTTTTAAAAAGACTTTATTTATTTATAGTACAGAGATTTCCCATATACACACTGTGCCCCCACACACATAGCCTCCCCTGTCATCAACATCCCCCATCAGAGTGGGACATTGGTTACAATTGTGGAATCTACACTGACACATCGTAATCACCTGGAGTCCATAGTTTACATGAGGATTCACTCTTGGTATTGTAATTCTATGGGTTTGGACAAACGTATAACGACATGCATCCATTGTAGGGGAGCAGAATTTATCACTCTAAAATATGTGCCTTTGGCATAAGGATTATTTTAGGCTGGTTATTTTTAAGAAACAGCAGACATAGGAGAAACTCTGAAAACCAAATAGAAGTTACCCTTTGTAAAAGACATGTGAGGGAGGCACTGAGCCTATGATGGCGATAAAGACGATGATGTTAACAATCATAGTAGCAGAAGTAGCTGCCAACACTGAGTCCTCACTGTGTGGCAGGTGCTAGCTAAGGCCTATAGACGTTATCTTTTCTCTCTCTCAATCTTGGGTCATTCTTGGTCACAAGTGTACACTGGGCCTTCTGCTGGGGTACTGAGCTTCCAGAAACAAAGAATGTTGTCAGACTTCTCAGATGAGCCTCTGGGATTTAGGAACAGGATATGCTCAGTGGCCCAGGGTACAGCGACCATGATATTCTCCTCAGTGAAAACAGGGAGGGGCAGGGAAATTGCCAAAAACAAAATCAAATTATGACTGGCACTTGTTTTTCTTAGCAACTTACAAACAAGAACATCTGATGTGGAAAATTAATCAAGGGAAGCCCCCACATCCCCAAGCCACCACTGCTTTTTGTTTTTGTTAACACTAAAAGGAGCAAATTATCCAAAAGACAAGCATATTGGATTTGAGACCTTTAACTTTCAACTTCCTGTTAAAAAAAAGTAAAACTTTAGTCACTAGCTAAATATGACTATTTTTTTCCACTTTAAGCCTTAGACCGCAAAGTGCCAGCATCGAAAATGAGCCAGTCCAAGTAGGATGTGGGCCTGCTGGTAGGAAGCCACACCCAGCAACCAGAAATTTATTATGACTCTGGCCAGTTCATTTCAATGAGTCAATGTTAGAGGAAACAAAGTAAACTTACAATAAAAATATATTTATGGAGCAGCTTCAAGTCCTTGGATTTAGCTAGATTAGTATTACTAATTTACAAGCATTCCTTTCTTAACTATTTGTTTAATTATGTGCATATGGGGTCAAAAGAGAGCAAACCCAAAGAGAAAAAGTGCAGAAACCTTGACCTAGAAGGAAGCCAACATTTGAACACATTGTGTCAGTTCCCTTAAAATAATTGAAAAGATGAAAAAATTCCTCTTTACTGCTATACTTACCCATTTCATCTCTCCACAAACTCAGACTCATCTCTCCACAAATACACACATTATCTACTTATCATCTCAATGGTTCTTAACCAGGGGCAATTTTGTCCCCCAGAGCCCATTTGGTAATGTCTGCGGACATTTTGGTTATTATAGCTGTGGGGGGTACTACTGGCATCTAGTGGGTAGAGGCCAGGGATGCTGCTAAACATCCTACAGCGCACACTACAGTCCCCTGACAACACAGAATGACCCACGCCCCAGTCAGCAGTGTCTCGGTGGAGAATCCTTGCACATGGACATGGACGGTAACTTGTATTTCAGGAGAGGAAGGAGATCGAGAGGTTCCAGGGAAGACCGTCTGCTGCCTCACTTGTTCTTCTGCGTTTACAGCAGAGCACACACGTGGCAAAGTGGTCAGCTAGAAGTAACTGCAATTTGTAACTAGGGATGAAATATTCCAGAGCATGAAGCTATGGAGCTTGCAAACATTAATATGCAACTTCCAGAACGTTAAGATTCAAAGAAATAATTCTCAGTTTCTGGATCAACATTAGTAAGGAGACTATTGCTAACAACAAACAGTAAAGAGCAGGTCCCAAAGTATTTGAAACCGGGACATCTCCCTTGTCTTCCTTCTGCATGACATCATTCTAACATATTAAAATTGGTCAAGAAAAGATCTTTCTAAACCTTATTGTGGTAATCATTTTGCAATACGTGTGTGTTTCAAATCATCACATGGCACACCTTAGACTTACACAATGTTAAATGTCAATTACATCTCAATAAAGCTAGGAAAAAAAGAACTTTCCACATTTTAGAAGACAAATAGAGAAACAAGTAGCTATTTTCAGTTTTTATGGCATATAATCCCACTCTGGAATGCCACTGACATAGTACCCGCAAACACTTAACACACACGTGATTCTTAGGAAACAACCAGCCTTTCGCTGTCTTTAAGGCAGTGGTGTACTCACAGGCTCGGTTCCGGGTTCTGTAAGTGCAGGTGTAGAGGCTGCAGGGCCTCACTGGCATGGACCTCGGGATCTGGAATCTTCTCCACGGTGACTTGCATGGAGAGGCTTGAAGAACGGCCCTCAGACGATTCATTAACTCCATCTTTAGCTTGAAATCTTGATCAGTTCCCAAATAACTTGCAGGAATCTAATAACCTAGAGGCAGGAGGACAGAGGAGGAAAAGCTGTAAACAACAGAGATTGACAGCATGTGGAAACTTCTAAGTAGGACAACATTCAGAATTCAGACTATTAGTACACTGGGGGTCGGCGGGGAGGACCCAAATGAGAGTCAGTAGTTTATCCAGTCTTGTTCCTCAAACTTACTGGTCTCCCCAGGACCTCAGACTGATCTGCTTCCCTCGTATGCACTTCATGCTCCTGCCTGCACACCAGCCATGTGCCCTTTAGTTCTTCCAAATTCCGAGGAAGCTCCCTCCAGCTGGTGCATGTACTCCTCCTTCCCCCAAACCACTCTTCCTCCATCTGTGCCTAGTTAATTCCTACCCTCTCCTCAGGTGATCCACTCCAGCGTCACTCCCTCAAAGCCTGCCCTGACCCTAGCGCCCTCTTCTCCTTGGTCACCGTGCTTATCTCAGTTGAATTAAATACCTGATCAGGGATGTACTTTACAACTCCATCTCCCCAGCATCTAAGCCCCATGGTGGTAGGGACTGTGTCTGTCTGTCATAGCTGCATCTCTTAGGGACACAATGCCTGGGACATGATGGCTGCTCAGTGAGGATTAGTGGAATGACCTGAGTGGTGAAGATGTTGATCCTAATTTCAAGAACCCAGAACTGTGAAGTGACTGCCAGCATGTTCTCAGACAGTATTAAGTGTTTTTCCTTTTCCTAGATGCCACCATCACCCATTTGTAATTTTGAAACACTTTTAAATGCTTGTCATTTAAGAGGAGGGTCTCATACCCTACCTATAATATCTGAAGGATCCCCAAAGTCCTTCCTGCCTAATCTGAAAGAGGAACCTACTCCAATATGAACCTAGCCTAGTCTCACAGGGATGAGAATTCTGCCAGCAAACACTTTCAACATTCACTGTCATTTCCTTTGCTCTAGGCACCGTGCTGGGATGCAAAGATGTACAAGGCATGAACTCTACCTTCCCGGTGTTGCAATTTCTCCTCTTTGGAGCCTCTTGAAATGCACATCATATGGGAAGGGAAACACAGACCAATCCAGCTCTCAGCAGGCGTTAGTGCCTCCTCACTTTCTACCTTCAGCCTACTGGAGGCCTCCCAACAGTTTGGCAATGCCGGGGCGGGGAGGGGGGGGGAAGACAGGTGACAAAAGGCACAAAAAGAGACATTGAGAGAACACTAAGGCACAGGTCACTTACTGACATCAATATTATTCATTCACACCATCTTTCCAAGAAGAATGTTAGATACAAAAAAGCACATGATGATCCCCAGTGATGCTGAGCAAGGAGGTATGCACTCTGATTTCATCCTCCCCTTGCTTCATGTCTTTCACTATTAGTTGGCTCTGAACTAGCTCTTTTTCCCCGTACCACTGCCCTTGACCCTGCTAGATCTGAGCTAGAGGGGAGAAGGCTACACCCAAGGGGAAGGAGAGAAAAATCACACCCGATGTGTGTCCAGTGAAAGCAGGAAGCAGAATTACTTCCTATTACTACCCTGAGAGGAACAAGCGCAGGCTCCAGGTAGAACTCTATAACTGCCTAACAACAAGCTATGTCACAGACAAGTATTGTAAAATGAAGGGTGGCAAACAGCCAGCTTTTCAGCCTGGTGCCACGCACTCTGTCGTACGCATCACTTGGCCATTGAACACACTGAACTCAAGAGGCAGAGATGCACCGTCACATTAGAGAGGACTGGCAGGAAGTTCACGAATCCCACGGAGACTCCTCACCTGCAGGCCTAGCTCTCCACCTGCTGTCTTCAGGTCAGTGTATTAATTTGAAACAAAGTACCATCATCTGGCTGGCTTAAGGAACAGAGATTTATCGTCTCACAGTTCTGAAGGCTAGAAGTCTCATCTCAAGGTGTCGGCAGGGTTGGTTCCTTCTGAGAATTGTGAGGGAACTATCTGTTCCCAGCCTCTCTACTCAGGATGGTTAATTTTATGTGTCAGTCTAGCTAAGCAGATGTCCAGGGGACACAGTGGAAGGTGGAGCTGGATGGGGATTTGAGATTAATTCGGGGAATATGAATGTCCAAGAAACTGGATGACTTTCTGATGTTATTTCACGCATATAGGATGAAGCACTGATGGCTTCTGATGACTGTCAGCACAGCACAGGCTGGATGGGAGTGGGCAGAGTGGAGCCAGGAACGTCAGTGACGAGGTGAGTCCTTCAACCATCCTTCATTCACTCCATCACTCTTTCGCCCTTTCATTCATCAAGACATCAACGAAACATCTATTAAATGCAAGAAACTGTTCTAGGCTCATCAGGGGACTAAAACAAAATCCCTATCCTTGTAGAGCTTACATTCTAGTAGGAGGAAACAGACAATAAACAGCAAGTGTATAAATGAGTAAATTATGGAGAAAATTAGAATAGGTTCAGTGAAAAGTAGAGCAGGGTAAGGTGAATTTGGAATGTTGCACCTTAAAAAGCTTCTCAGGGCAGGCCTCAGAGTAGGGGAAATTGAAGGGAAGACTTGAAGGAGATGAGGGAATTAGTCACGCGGCTATCTAGAGGAAGGGCATACATACAAAAACATAAATATATAATGTGCAAATATATATAAAAATATAAACTAGTGCAAAGACCCTGAGGTAGGAGCTTATCTGGCACATACAAGGGACAGTAGAGAGGCCAATATGGGCAGGAGTGGAGTGAACCAGGAGGAGGGTAGTAGGACATGAGGGCAAGAGATAATGGATGCCGATCAAGTAGACTTCTAGGCCACCGTAAAGGTTCTTTCTTTAACTCAAGGTTTCCATTGTTGACATTTTTGACCAGATAACTCTGGTGTAGAGGACTGGTCTTTGCATCGTAGGATGTTTAGCAGCATCCCTGGTCTCTACCCACTTGATGCCAGTGACACCCTCCCTCCAACTGTGACAACCAAAACGTCTCCAGACATTGCAGATGTCCCTTGGAGAAGGGGGGGTCACCTCTGATTGCAAACCATTGCTCTAAGTGAAATGAGGACACAACGGAGTTTGTGTGCAGCAGGACAGAATCTGATTTGCAGTTTTAAAAGATCATTCAGGGCGCCCTCCTAGAAACTGACTGGGATGGGAGGCAGGAAAGAAGCAGAGAGATCATTCAGGATAGTCCTGGCGCTGGAACTAAGGATGTCACAGTGGACGTGGTGAGAAGTGATTGGGTGTTACCTATATCTTGGAGATACACCCCATAAGACGTGAAAGGAAGGAGTCAAGGATGACTGGAAGATTCTTGGGCTAAGCAACTGGAAGGATGCAGTTGCCATGAACTGAGGTGAGGATGACAGTGTGTGGAAAGGTTTTGGGCGGGAAATCAGTAGCTCAGATTTGGGCATGTGGAATTTAAAATGAAACTCCAATAATCCAAGTGAGAGACTATGAAGCACTGGACTAGACAGTGACAAAAGAGATGTACAAGGTACTTTGTATTCAAGAGATCACCATTTTGGTAAAAAACAGAGGGTTTGGCACTCAACTGGAAGACAGAAAAGGACAGGAGATGAGGAAGGCCTTGTGATTTTACAGCTGGAGTGGTGCTGGTGGTAGGACGAGGACGGATCCCTGAACAGAGAGGCAGAACCTGGTGCGAGGAGCAGGTGGGAAGGGGAAGATGGCACTCTTACTGCTAACCACCTTGGATTTGAGGCGCCAAGAGAGCAGGCGAGGGGAGAAGTCTAGGAGAGAGTCGGCAGTGCAGCTCTGGTGCTCAGGAGAGGTCATGAGGCTAGAGACAGAAGGAAAATCTCCTCTCCCCAGGAGTAACGGGCGTATAGAGGGGGGCTGACAAAAGAGAGTGATTAAGGAGGCCAAGAGATGGTGAAGGAACAGTCAAAGGCAATCAAGGACGGAACCGAGCATGGAAGGTCGGGCGAGCAGGCTTCCCGGAAAATCCAAATGAACAGAAACTCAAGTTAGCTAATGCTAGGCTACAACACCTGTAACAATACAGAAGGTTGTTTATGTCCAGGCATATGCTTCAGGAAGAAAGATGCTTATCAGAAAAGCGTTTATGAATTTGCACCTAGACTATAAACTGCAAAATTTAGCATTAAATAGGGGCTGGCCCCGTGGCCGAGTGGTTAAGTTCGCGCGCTCCGCTGCAGGCGGCCCAGTGTTTCGTTAGTTCGAATCCTGGGCGCGGACATGGCACTGCTCATCAGACCACGCTGAGGCGGCGTCCCACATGCCACAACTAGAAGAACCCACAACGAAGAATACACAACTATGTACCGGGGGGCTTTGGGGAGAAAAAGGAAAAAATAAAATCTTTAAAAAAAAAAAAAAAAAAAAATTCTATCTTTAAAAAAAAAAAAAAATTTAGCATTAAATACATACTAATAGCCATTATGAAATAGGCTCCAGGTGAGTTCTGGAATGTATAAACGTAGAGTGTATTTTCTCAGTAAGTTATATTTTGTAGTACAGGCACAGGAAAAATAGGTAACACTGAACGAAATTATAAATGTTTTATATTATTATTAACCATTGTCTATGAGCAAGAAATAGTTCACTAGAAGTTTTAGACCAAAAATACTTCTCTTTCTCAAAAGCACATATTCAAAATAAAAGGATTCTAAATACATAAAACAATGTTCATGTTGACAAACACATTCAATAATTACAAGTCAGCTGTGGCCTCAGGGCTTTAAGAACAAAATTATACACCAAGATATAAAAATATGGACACTTGAGAGAACAGGTGTATACTATTTAAGGCCAGCACTGCTGCCTAAAGCCAATGATGGTTGTTAAAATAATTTATCAAGAGGTGATTATTTACCCACCTTACCCAGTGATCTCATAAACCCCAAGCTTGTGAAACCACAAATAGTGATTAATCCTCAAACACAGCACACAACAATGAACTACTAGCACACATTGCTGGATTTCACAATCTGTCTGCCCTTAAGTCTGTCCATAAAGTTGGGACCATAGGCAGGATGGGTCCCAGGGAAGGTAAACTTTGTGTGCTATATGCTCTTGCTATCACTGATTATTTATGTATGTCCTTGGGTTTTACTTAAACGTACCTTATCTGCTGTTTTGCAGATTTACAAATGTGTGAAAAGAGAAAAGATTCTAAAAGCCCTTTAAAATAATTCATAAACCATGTATTTATTGAATGCCTCGGCTAGAACTCTGCCTGATCAAGCTATTTATACATATGCAAAACACACACCAAAAAAAATTACTTACTAAAGGTTACAATTGCATTTTAAAAAACTCCTTGATTCTTACCAGATCGACCCTTCATTTTCTCACCTCCTGATTTAGAAAGGAAGTCAGCCTTTTGCAATTCTCTGAAATTTAAATTCGAGGGTATGTTTCTATGTCTTGATTGAGAAAGTTCAGCTTCCTCCTCTCACACACTTCTTCCCTGAGAGCATGATCCCAATCTGGGGTTGCCAAAGGTTTCAAAATACATTACTTAACCTGGTTTGTGTGCTGCAATTAACTGCCCTATAGCAGCCAATGAAATGAAATGCATTTCTCTCTTTTCATCAGATTTCCCCAATGTCATATTTAATCAAAGATCACTCAACTTTTATTGTGTTCCAACCATGAGTGGTGGCAGCCTTTTGCCTGACTCCAGAGACAAGAGGGCAGGTGTGTACAAGCACAGGAATGGTGCCCTTGCTGCTTTCGCCCTTTAGGTGAATTTTAGTCCTGGTACTGAGTTTACAATTTCTGAGTAAAGGAAGAAAGCTCTAGAAAGCTGAAAGGTTTCATTTCCAAAATACTCAAGAACAGTGCAGCTCTTTACCAGGGCCCAGAAGGGAGGGCTTAACTTTTTGGTTCACTGTAGATTCCAACGGAGGCTGAGAACAGTGACTGCTCTGAGGTATGTGCAGGGATACTTATGGTAGGGTATGGGGCAGATTCTCTCACCAGAGAGTTCTGACTTCTCTCCATATGCCAGCAAGAGTTTTTTTTTTTTTTTTGGTGAGGAGGATTAGCCTTGAGCTAACATCTGTGCCAATCTTCCTCCACTTTATATGTGGGTAACCATCACAGCACAGCTGACAGTAGTGTAGGTTCGTGTCAGGGATCCGAACTGCCAACCACGCCACCAAAGCGGACCGTGCCAAATTTAGTCACTATGCCATGGGGCGGCCCCCAAGACTTTTAAATAGCAGAGTGGAGACGACCAGACTGTCAGTAAAGGAAAAAGGGCAAGGAGAAATGTGTGGTTTTCAGTAGCTGACAGAGAATAAATTCTACCCAAATTAAGGTATACACATCTTGGTTATCTCCCCATGTTTTTCAAACTTTCTCAACAAAGATAAACGAGGTAAAACTATACTGATAATATAATAATATAACATAACAATATATATTGTAGTATATAAGTAAACAAAAATATTATATAATTATAACAATAATTATAATAAACGAATTTCCAGCAGCCTCAGAGCAGTAGCTCTTAACTCATGCCACAAAGAATCATAGCCACCAACAACGTTTGTATTTTGTAGGTTCTTCCCCTCCAGCTCTGGGGCACAAAAGAAAAAGGATAAAAAAAAAGAACTGAGGAGTAGAGAAGGCTCAGAATTGCCCACAAGGGACAGCTATGCTGTTGCTGTTGACCCCCTGCCCTGGGATTGGCTGTGAACCTGCCCATAACCCTCGGCATAGGCAGGGGGAAGATCAACAATGCAGTTCTGAGTAAGTCTCAGCTTGCGGCGTCTCAGTGTCTGGAACTACAACCATTTCACTTCCCCAAGTCTCTGGGACAGCTGTTCTACCTTTAAATAGAATTCTAAGCGGAGTGTAGCTATCTGGTGATCCTCATAGTGGAGGAACAAGATTAGAGTGGGGAAAGAGCGATGCCTTGCCTCCTCTCGCCCATTCCCCAGAAAAACCCCGCCGGGACTGTGGGCCTCCTCGCGCGGCCCTATCGCAGCGCGTAGCCATGAGGGGCAGAAGATCCCTGTCCTCTCTGGTAGGCTATGACCCCCTGCTGACCACGTTCCACACAGCAGCGATCCCTTACCAGAACGTTTCCCTGAGCGCGAACCCCTCCGCTCGCTACCGGGAGAGGCTCATGCGCGCGGCCATCTTGGCTACGCCCCCTTGCGCCTCGCCACGCCCCTCACGCCGGGAGACGTCATTTCGCTTCATACGTCACGCCAGCGTCCACCCGGCCCACGTCCCCGACAAGGCCTTAAGTCCCGCCCTGGCCACGCTCCTCGCCTCGGAGCGGCAAGTTGCTGTCCACTCAGCCAGGGCCTGGGTTCCCCCCCTGCTCGCTGCCCTGGCTATATCTCTGCTGCCGTCCCTCCGTGCCTTCAGGCGCGCTCAGGGGCCTGCGCGCTAGCTTGGCCCCGCCCCTGCTCTCCGCCTAGGCCCACCCTTCAGAGCTGGACCATCTTTGTCAGGCCCCTGAGAACGGCAAGGCCACGCCCCCACGTTGACGGTACGTCCCTGCGCTCCGCCCACACGACAGCCTTTCTTCCTGTTTCGTCATGAGCATCCCGCATGCCATTCCATGACCCGGCGTCTCCGTCGGTGGCCCCGCCCCGGCCCTGCGTCCTTTCACATCCCTGTTAACCACGCCGGTCACGCTCATTCTGTTGACCCCACGTCCCTCCCTGAGCCCATTTCCCTACTTTCCACTCTAGTAATTCCTCTGCTGCCCTCTGCCTGATCTCACCCCTCCCACAATCTCGACCAGTTTTGTCATGCCCTGACGAGCCGCCACGCCACGCCCTTCACGCAACAACTAAGTCCCACGTCTTCAGGTCATGCCCCTCCCAACAGTGCCGTCGCCGGCGTGGTTTCCCACGGTGTCCAGGCCCCGCCCCTCAGGCGCGGGTCACAATTCTTCTTCTTGCGCTCCCCGCCCTTCCGTCTTGGCCAATCCCGGCGCTCTGCCCTTGCCACGCGGCACGACTATGCGTTATACATTGGCCAGGCTTGTCCCGCGCATGCGCATTTCCCCGCGTTCGGTCCTGGCCACTCCCTGAGTTCCCAGGCTGTTCGGTTTCACTTCTACTCTGGCTGGGTGCACGGCGCTTTATCTCCCCCTGCTGGTGGAGCCTAGTCCTGGGAAGCCACGGAGGAATGGGAGGGGCCCACAAGTTTCTGAAGAAAACCGTCCAGGTCTCAGAGCTAGACTTCAGCGGCATTTGTAGAGTGAAACGGGCCTGCGGATACCTGATCCCGGTCTAAAAATTGACTTTCTTCATATTTCTCCCAGCTCCAAACCCCACAACTCCATGAGCAGAAGCCGGGTAGGAAACATAACCGGGGACCGACTGGGACTGTGTTCCTACCAGCCCCCGAGCAGATCTTAAGTGCTAGGCGGATGCATGGCGTTAGCACACTCCTCTGCTTCCTGATGTCTCCTCCCGATGACTTTCCCTAGGCACCTAGTGCCCTCTTGCTGTCTTGGGCCTGTGGAGGCAACACCACACTTAGACCCTCATAGGGGAGGAACAGGGTTCGACGTCTGTTGGCGGTGGGGTGGGAGGGGACCTGGGCCCCGGGCCTGCTTTAAGATTAATCTTTATTCCCTCCATTTACAATTCTGAGTCCACAAGAAAAAAGTGAAAAGGTTATTACCAGGTTTTTTTTCTATCCATAAATCTCTAAACGGGCACACCTTGGAGAAGGGCATTTTCCATTAGCCATTCAGTCATTCATTCTTTAAATCTTGTTTATAGAGTGCTATGTTCCAACGACAAGTAAGACAAACCTCAAGGAGCTTACAGCCTGAAGTTTCCCACCTTAGGTTTGGATGAGACGAAAACTGATGAGAAAGTAAGGAAGGTGTAGTAAGGAGGTTGGCTAATAGGTGCAAAAGGACTTGGTAAGTGCTGGTCTCTCTCTCTTTTTTTTAAATTCAAGTATAATTGACATATATTAGTTTCAGGTGTACAAAATAATGACTCAATATGTGTATATATTGCGAAACGATCACCACAATGAGTCTAGTTAACATCCATCACCACACATATAATTTTTTTTCTTGTGATGAGAACGTTTAAGATCTACTCTTTTAGCAGCTTTCAAATATGCAGTATGGTATTATTAACTATAGTCACCATTCTGTATATTACATCCTCCTGACTTATTTATATTATAACTGGAAATTTATGCCTTTTGACCACCTTCACACATTTCGCCCACCCCCCACACCCTGCCTCTGGCAACCACCAGTCTCTTCTCTGTATCTATGAGTTTGGTTTTTATTTTTGTTTGTTTTTTAGATTCCACATATAAGTGAGATCATCCAGTATTTTGTCTCTCTCTGACTTATTTCACTCAGCATAATGCCCTCCAGGTCCATTTGTTTGTTTGTTTTTGAGAAGCACAGTTTTTCTTGATTTTTAGTCTGAAGGGAAATCCTGATTCCTCATCATGATGATACTGTGAACTAAACAGGAAAGTGTCATAAGGAGTTTCATACAGATCCCCTCGATGTAAACTGTTGCCGCAATTAGAAAGCACGGTGCGTTAAATCAGTGCAATGAACCGCCCAAACTTTCTTGTTCGTTCAAGATCACAGAGCTTCAATGGTATGGCTTTATTCAGGGCAGCATTTAGATCATCATTCCCTATGACGGCAAGTAAGTTTCAACTCACATGTCAACTGAATAACTGCCTTGGGAAGTTTTGTGGCTGAGTTCATGCTCAGGAGAGAGAAGTTCTGTAATAGATTAACAGTGTCTGTTGTGGGTGAAGGATGGATGAAAGGCTGCAAGCAACCATCTATCTGGCATCTCTGATTTATAGTAATAGAGGTCTTGCATGCATATCTTTTAGGTGGTCCTCAAAAACAACATTTCTTTCTTTCTTTTTTATTTTTGAGGAAGATAAGCCCTGAGCTAACATCTGCTGCCATTCCTCCTCTTTCTGCTGAAGAAGACCGGCCATGAGCTAACATCTGTGCCCATCTTCCTCTACTTTATATGTGGGACGCCTACCACAGCATGGCTTGCCAAGTCCACACCCGGGATCTGAACCGGTGAACCCTGGGCCTCCGAGGCAGAATGTGCGCACTTAACTGCTGCGTCACCGGGCCGGCACCCAAAACAACATTTCTTAGTATAAAGCTTTTAGTGATTTTCAGACAGTAGAAGGGTCAAGGTCACTGTCGCTGGCCAAAATTTAAGAGCAGAAACTGACTTGTTGATTAATTCGTATGCTTTGTATATCAACCAGAACGAGGGCTGTTTAGGATTCTGTTATGAAAATGAGAGCATCTAACCTAAAAGGTACATGGCCCAATGGCCCCGCCACCTCTTTATAGATGTTGGCAAAGGAAGTACCTATAGGCAAGGCTAGATGTGACTGAGTGACACCAACTGGCAGCCAAACAGAAGATTAAGGATGAGAAACACTACTCTCTAGAGCATGGCTGCAATAATTTTAGCCTAGAAAAAAATCATGACTTGCCAAAACTATGAGAAAACTCTTAATATAACACCCAAGCAACAGTGCAAAGAGTTAAACGTGTAGGAAGAAATGTCAGTAAAGTCTTGCTTTTACTACATGGGACTCCTTATGATGTATTGGTCTTCATGCGCAGGATGAGACACGCAGGCACACATGCATTCCATTTAAGAAGCTGTCCTTTCAATTCCTATCTCAGAAATGTAAAGTTGGCAGAATTACACTCACTCAGTTTATCTGAATTAATCTTTATTTCTAAACAGTAGAGATTAACTTTCTCTGAACTAGTAAAATGTTACCCTGTGGAAAAAAAGACAAAGTTCATAATGGTTATGGCTGTTGATTAGCCTGCAAAATTTGATGAGTCTTCCAAATATCGTAGCTTCACATTTTTTTTCTCACCTTAAAAAGGGCTTAAAGTATGGGAGTGGAGACAAAAATATTCCAAAGCCCAGAGTTCTTTGTTTACCAAAGATACTAGAATTTGTTTTTCTCTGGCTAGGAATGTAAAAATAAAAATTGCAGTGTACCTCATGATACTTCATTTCCACAGTCTCAAGCTTCTTAGAATGCCAATTTTGGATTCAAATAAGTCAATTTAATTTTATTAAATTATCAAATATTCATGGCCCATGAGAAATGCAAAATTGATCCAAATATTGTCTTTGCTCTCCAGGAACTTAAAATTTGTAAGACACAGAAGCAAATCATGTTGGTGATAGATGTGTGTACAAATGTGAACAAAATGCCGTGTGAATACAGGAGAAGGAGAGAATAAAAAATTAGTAGATTGGACAAGTCTACAACAAATAATAAAAATCTATAATAAAAACAAAAGAAAAAGGTTTCTCAAAGGAGGTGATAATTGAGATGGACCTGTAACAATGGCTAAGATGTTTAAAGGTGAGGAATGAAAACTCACAGTATTCAAGTTAAGGAAATAGCATGAGAACACAAAGGATAGAGGTAGGACATGGCCCACTGCAGGACTAGCTGGTGGAATGGCTCAGAGGAAGATGGGAAGGGTCATCAGTGTAGATGCACCTGAAAAACCAAGTTGGGTTCAGATCTTAGAGGCCAAAGAGTTTGTATTCTCTGACATAGGCCCTGGGGTGCTGATGAAGATTTCAATGTGAATGACTTCAATGTAAAAGACAAGAAGAAGGACAATGGAAGGTAGGAAGAGCATTCAATGACAGTGAGTTTTAGATGTGTCTGTACTTACTAACCATGGGCTCTTGGACTGGAAGCCCATATGTGCTTCAGGGCTCCAGCAACCAGGCAGTTATTCTTTCTCATTAGCCATCTTAATAAAAAAAATGAGTTTATTTTAATAATAATTTCAGAATATGGAAGAAATAATGTTAAAATCTTATAGGATTTTATAGGATGCTTGATTTTACACACACAAACATATTTGGTTCCCTTTTATCTCCTGTTCTTCCTTGTGTGAGTTATTCCCATTAAGCCAAACAGAAGGAGAGAAAAGGTACCAGATAAAGGCCTAAATAATGTTTCTAAAGTTTGTAGGATGTTCAGCAGTGTCCTGGGCCTCTACCCACTAGATGCCAGTAGCACCCCTCCTCCATTTGGAGACAACCAAAAATGTCTCCAGACATTGCCAAAATGTCTTTTTGAGGAAAAAATCCAACCCTCCCTCTCCCAGTGGAGAACCACTGAGTTAAAATATAATATTTTTCATGACAGACAAAAATAATTTATCTCTCCATGCGTCTTAGTACTGACAATTTAAGGAGAATAACATGTTTTACCTCCTAATTATACTGAAAATATCAGACTAATTGCTATAAACATCTTGATATTGTTTATTATAATGTATATCGATTTAATTCCAATTTAAACGATGAAAGATCACATTTATTCAAAATTCTACAACTTCTATAAAATTATTGAGTGGAGCCATTAGTTTAAAAGTGCAAAGTTTTTGTCTTATGAAAAGTTGCCATGTTCAGCTATTAAAGGTTTTATTTGATTTCTTTTAATGTGTCACAGCCAGTTGTATTTCCCAAAACCCAATAAAAAATGTACGGAGTAAAGTTACATTTGAAATGGTTTGGTTTCACAGTTTACTGTAGTAGATTTAGGTGCTACAGGTTTAGTAAATGTCTGTTTGTGACAATGAAACAGAATACTCAGGGTCAAAATTCAAAAGCGACATTGGTCCTCCCTGCCTCTTGTTTTATTGCAGGTAAATGGAGTGTACATATGCTCCGATAAACTTTAAAAGGCCTCTTGCACGAATCAAAAGAATGATTCATGTGTTTTCTTTTCATGTGATCTCATATTTAATTTACCCTCCAGAGCAATAGATCAATAGTTGTGTGCCAAGAAACTGCTTTTCAATAGTGTTGTGTAGTACGAAAAAACATGGAGAAATCAATTTCTTTTTCCTGTCTGGAGTCTTGGTACCTTTTGCGTTGCTCATAGCAACAGTAATCTCAACTTTTTGTCTACGTTCTCTAAACCCTGAACATTGGAAGTAAATAGTAACATATTTAGAATAATTTAAACTGCTTTATTTGTCACCGTTACCACTGTTACTAATAGATTATTAGGCTTCTATATGTGGAATTGCTGAAATGAGCATTGTATGAAGCAAGTTACATAGATAGGAAGCATGTGGAAGTTCACTACTTAAAACTTGTCCACCAAAACAAACACTAAATTTGTGCAAGATTTTTAAAAGTGTAAGTATGTTGAAACAGCATGTTGCATGGTAAGAATCCCTGCATATAATTCTGTTTTCCATCTATTTTACTGAGATCTCCATCAAGCTATTTAACAATTAATTCATTTTTAGTACTTTCTATGTGATATGTAACTTGTGGTATTTAAGGATTTGAAGTCAAGTTATTGACAGTGTCTCTTATTTGTCACTTGAGTTTTTGTCTTTCTATTCACCTGACAGGACCTATAAAAGTTGATATTTTGAACTATGCCACTTTGGGCCACACATCTGACAATTTCTTTTGCTGTTGTCAAACAAATCTAAACATATAAACACACCAGCCCGTGGTCATAAATTTGCTTTATCTTGATATGAAAATTTTATTACCTTGAGAAATTTTTCATTTCATAGCTCTTTAATACTATGATAGCTCTGCTTTAAAATAACATGAAATAGTCACATATAATGCTTTTATTGTGAAAAAGGAAATTTACTCTAACAGTGTAATATTCATTCATGATTCCTTTACAAAGAATATTGTTAGAAGCTCATTTGAAGTTATTAATGAAATATCTTTGGAGATTAATGGGTACATTGTACAGACATCCTCTTATAAATGCTAAGATTAAAAATGCATTAATATACTTGAGACTAATAAGAATACTATTTAAAATATGATATATACATACATATTTATGGATAAATCTGAAAAGGACTTAGAAAATACTTTTCTAAGTAATTACTGGGTTATAGAAAAAATGAAATCTGTAATTATAACTAATTTGAAAATTAATAATGAGATTATTTTTATTATGTACATTATGTAGATAATAATTATGTACATCTACACTTCTTATGTCATGTGGCCAGAGCAGTACTCAGAGGCAAATTCATAGCCACAGATGCTTTCATTATTAACTAAGACCAAAAATAAATGAGCTTATTAGTCAGTTCAAGGGTTATAAAAAAAAACCCAGCAAAATGAGTATAACAACTGGAGGAAGGACTCAATAAATGTATAAGATGGATAAATCAGAAAACAGAAAGAATAGAAATAAAAATTATTCCAAGAGCACATTCATTGAAAAAATAACAACAAAAAAATAGCAAGACTTCTGGCAAGTCTAACGGAAAATGAGAAAAAAATGTATTCACCAGCAAATATATAGGGAACATAGCAATAAATATAAATATTTTATGGAAAATATTCTATAAAGCTTATGAGAATACTGGAAAATCTGAATGAATTAAATTACTTTCTTGGAAATTATAAAAAGTCTAAATGGATTCTGAAAGAAGTATGAAATCTGAAATGACTCACAATGGAAAAAATGGAAAGTTTTCAGAGAACTCTTTGCCCCAAAGATGCATGATCCAGATTATTTACCTGTAAAGTTTTTATTTCTTATGCTTTTTAAGTATTTCTATACATAGAAAATGTTGGATATATTTCTATACGATTTTCAAGGTGGTAGGATAATGATAAAAAAAAGAATCTTCAAGAATTAGCTCTGGAAAAGGAACCCACATGCTATGCTTCTTATGAAAATAGATCTAAAAATCTGAGGGGAAAAAGTAGCAAAATAAGTCCAGTAGCATGTCAAAAATCATCAAACTGAGTTTATGTAAGAGTTGGATCAAGGTAAGGAAATTTATTAGAATAATGCACCAAGTGGTAAAAACCCAATGATCAGACTGATACTGAAAGTGCAATTGATACAATTCAAGGTCAATTATCAATAAAAAGAATTTTTAGTAAACTAGGAATAAAGGATACTTTTATCACATGACACATCATATTTAATGGGACTCCCCAGATCCTGTGCAGGAGCAGCATTCCCATTAGGGTGAGGAAAAAGACAAGGGTCCACGTTATTCCCACCCTTGTGTCGCTGTGTTCTGATAGAGCTGCTACAATGAGGCAACACAGCAACAACAACGTCAACAGCTAGGTATTACTGTTGAAAAGTAGGAGAACATTTCAAAATTATGTATATATGACATGAAATACAGGATTGCTTTCCAGGAAAATGCAAAAGAATAATCATATATCAAATTGAAAGGGGGAGCTAACAACTGACAAAGAATGTGCACACACAAATTTATGCAAAAAAATTTGAGGAAAATGAACACTTTGGCAGAAAAAAGGGCAAAGGGTCAAAAAAGCAATTTACAAGAAAAGAAAGACAAATGGCCATTCAACATATAAAATGTTCAGCTTTACTATGAACAAAGAACTGAAATCAAAGTAGCATTTATATACTGCTGTACCATTTGTTTTGCCAAAGAGTTTTGAGGATACTGGAAAATGAACATGCATATACTGCAAAAAATACGTACACTGACATAACGCTTTTGAAAGGAAATTAAGACGTATCAAAATCTTACCTTTTTGCATAACTTTTGACCCCCTAAATTTAAATTTTAACAATTTATACCAAAGATATTATTATAAACGAGTAAAAAATTACTAGCTTCCATAATATTTATTACAGCACTTTTTCTTATAGTAAAAAACAGAAAATAAGAAATTAGATTTAAAAGCATATATCTATAAACTAAATGCATTAGACAATCATTAAAAACTATATTATAGAGAAATATTTAATGATGTGGAAATATATTCAAATACACTGTTAAGTTCAAGAGAGAAGGTAACAAATCTTCATGATAATATGATTCCAGCTTTTTAAAATTGAGACATAATTAACATATGACAATGCATAGGTGTAAGGTGTACAATGTGTTGATTTGATACATTTATATGTTGCAATATGATTACAACCATAGCGTTAGTCAACACCTCTATCACATCACAAAATTATTTCTTTTTTGTGGTAAGAACAATTAAGATCTAGTCTCTAAGCAACTTTGAAGTTTATAATATAGTATTGTTGATAATAATCACTATGCTGTGCATTAGATCTCCAGAACTTATTTATAAACTAGTCGCAAGTTTGTACCCTTAAACAACATCTCCCCAATTTTTCCACCCCCTAGACCCTGGTAACCATCATTCTACTCCCAGTTTTGTTTTTAAGAAGAAATCTATCTGTGTTTACACAAACACACACACATACACAAAGAAAGACTCAAGGCTAAGAAAGATATGTTCCAAATATTTATAAAACGTTAACAATGCTCATCGATGCTGGCGGAATTACAAGTGATTTCTACTTTTCTCTTTGGCTTCTCTGTTACTTTCCATAAAGAACTTATATTGCTCTTTTTCTTATCTTTAAAAAATGATGCAACAAACATCAGGAAATCACAATTGAAAAGGGGAGAGATTTTCTTCTCTTTTCAAATGAATGGCTTACACTGACAAAAACTCAGCATTTTACTGTCTTCAATCCTAGTCACGTAAGTCACTAAGTAAAAGCCAAAGAGAGATTTTGGGGGACTCAATTCATGAAGAGGCAGCATGCTAGAAAGGAAAGCTCTGACATCCACCCCCTGGGGGCTTCTATTGGCATTTAGAGAATGCCTACTAGGGGAAAGACTCTCTTCCACTCATTATCTTAATCCTCAGAGCATCTCTGAGGTTTTGTTGCAGTTTCAGTTTTGATCAACGATGACCCAAGATGCAGTGTGGTTCAGTGTGGCGGAGATAGGGTTCAAGTGACACCCATTCCACTCCTCCCATTGCCACCAATGCCTTAAACACTGGATCCTTGGTTCCGTCATATGTAAGATGATTATAACAACAGCAATTGTGAGGAGCTGTTTTGAGGATTAGAGAAATAATTCAGCAAACCTAGTTCATGGTAGGTAGCTCTTAATTATTGTTCTATAGCTGCACAGAGCAATGTAGTCACTAGCCACATGTGGCTACTTAAATCAAATTAATAAAAAGTCAGTTTCTCAGTAGCACTACCCCATTTTACCTGCTCAATAGCGAACTGTCTAGTGGCTACCATATTGGATAGCGCAGATATATAGAGTATTTCCATCATCACAGAATG
Source organism: Equus quagga (assembly GCF_021613505.1). Classification (NCBI taxonomy): domain Eukaryota; kingdom Metazoa; phylum Chordata; class Mammalia; order Perissodactyla; family Equidae; genus Equus; species Equus quagga. Next base: position 111,113,920 of record NC_060276.1, read on the forward strand.
TTCCATTGGACAGCACTGCTCTATATCATCAACTTTGATTTTACACAACTGCCAGATCTTAGTGCTGGCCAAAACCATTCCCTTTGAGTTGGAAGCTCTCCTCGGATGTTTACCTGCAGAGGTGAGAGTCAGGTGAGGCCATTCTTGGAAGGGTGTCCTTTGTTCACCAGAGATAGAAAGGAGTGATGTTCGTTTCCCAAATTAAGAAGCCTTTCTGGGGGCTGGGCCCGTGGCTGAGTGGTTAAGTTCATGTCCTCTGCTTTGGCGACCCAGGGTTTCACTGGTTCGGATCCTGGGTGCAGACCTAGCACTGCTCATCAGGCCACGCTGAGGCAGCGTCCCACGTAGCACAACTAGAGGGACCTGCAACTAGAATATACAACTATGTATTGGGGAGAAGAAAAAAAAAGATTGGCAACACATGTTAGCTCAGGTGCCAAAAAAAAAAAAGAAGCCTACCTATGAGCCAGATCTTTTAGCCCTGAAGAGGTGGGAAGTTCATGCCAAGGAAAACCTCCAGAGAGGACTGAAGTTTTTCCACCGTGCACTTAACCAACAACAACAGAAGGGGTGGGGGAAGATTCCGACTTGGAGTCAGCAGAGGAAACATTCTTTGGAGGTAGAGTTTGGAAAGGACAACTGATCTGTTTTCCAAACAGATTTTCGTAAATAACTGACAGGAGATGGGCTGCTTCTATCAAAGTATTAACCCAAATGATGGAGGTTAATCATTAAACCTTTCAGGTGGTGGCTTGCTTGTTTCTCTGATATTCTAATCCGGGTCACAGAATGGCGAAGGCAGCTTTTAGTGGAGGGCAGGACATTTGTTTTTCCTTTCTGTGTTTGCCTTTAGCTTTCCACTCTGAAACTATGTCGTGGCCTCTTATTCCTGGTGGCTACTATCCGTATTGAACTCTGTGAATCAGGTATGTCACCTTGGAACTTAAAAATAGATTAAATTTTCTGTTATCTGATGTGGCAAGTCTTTGACTTAAAGAACTTGTTGTCTTTCTAAATTTGCAGATGTGTCAAAGCTTGAAAGTTGAGCCTCTGTTTTACGAGTTTGGAAAGAAACTATTAAACCACTTATGATGATTGAGGTTAAACTTTTGGGTATATTTGGGGCAGCATATTTGTAGCTCTGTTCTCTGGCATTCCAGTTGCATTAAATATTAGGACTTAGCAGGCTGTTTGGCACATTTTGTCATTATATGCTGCTGCTCTTTCCAGTGCTCAGTAGTCACCTATGTCTGGTGTCTGCCATATTGGACAGCACGGACATAGAACGTTACCGTCATCACAGAATGTTCCATTGGACAGCACTATTCTATATCATTAACTTTGATTGTATTCAACGATCAGACCTTAGAGCTGACCAAAACCATTCCCTTCACAAGAAAATGCTTTTAAAGTGAGCTTAGTATCAGACCAGCTTGGGAGATGCAGCAGTAAGTGGAACATCTGTGTGCTCAATTTTAAAATATATTTCTAATAACACTGTGCTTTCTTTAATAGTAAGTCGTCTGCATAGTTATCTTAAGCTTGAATAAATTATTCCAAAGAGGGGCTGGCCCCGTGGCCGAGTGGTTAATTTCCCGTGCCTGGCTTCAGCGGCCCAGGGTTCCACCGGTTGGGATCCTGGGCGTGGACATGGCATCGCTCGTCAGGCCATGCTGAGGTGGTGTCCCACATGCCACAACTAAAAGGACCCACAACTAAAATATACAACTATGTACCAGGGGGATTTGGGGAGAAAAAAAACAAAGAAGAAGATTGGCAGCAGTTGTTAGCTCAGGTGCCAATCTTTAAAAAAAAATTATTCCGAAGACATCAATCTGATGTTTTATTAAAGTAATAATGGATTCAAATGGAAATTGTTAATAAAACGGTTTTGCTTAAAGTATTTAATCTCTAGTATAGGCTAGAAATTCAAACTGATGGATAAATATATGCAGCTAATATGTGTTGCTTGATCTGTGAAGCCATATGTGAGATATAAAGATGTGTTCAACTCAATTTCACACGTTTATTGAGCACCTATTACACGTCAAGTATATGCACAGCAGGCAGCTACGCTGCTATGAACATTCTTGTCCATTATTTTCCATGTGCTTTCTTTTTCTTGGGTACTTACCCAGGAGGGAAATTGCAGGTCATAGAGCATACATATGTTTAGCTTTAGCAACTCTTCCCTTATCCTCTCTTAAGTTGTACACTTCGATTCCTTTTAGGCATGGAGCCTATCTCTTTGAAATGTTTTGAGTGCCTAGTAGAAATATGCTACATCCAATGCACAAGTTTTCGATCCTTTAACACTTACCCAAGATAAGTGGTTCCATTGGGAAGATACTTAATCTAGAACTACGTGAACCCTGTTCTGATCTAAATAGTTGGAGGCTTCATTCTGTGACCAGAACTCCACTCCTACCCAGCACCAGCCAGCTCATGCTCTTAGATTTAAGAGGAACCAATGAAAGGACAGGAGATCAGGTCAATTTATCCCCAACATCAGACAAACAAGTTAAATTCATGCTCCAAGGAGAGCTGGCTAGCATCTTCATTTTTATCTGCTGCACCAAGCTTATCATTCTCATCTGCACTTGAGCAGGTTTATCCCCCACCTCAGCATTCTGTTAACAAGCCTTTCCTCTCTGAAGAGTGTTTGTGCCAATCCTTGATCAAGAACGGTCTTTCTTGATTTTTAAGTTTGTAGACATGAATTTTTTCTGCACTTCAGCTCTTTAAGCAGGGCAGGAAACCAAGGAGAGAATGAAACTAACATTCATTTTTCCTTATATATATGAAAGCCACTTTGAGGAAAGAGGATCTTAAAATTATTCACTAAAATGAAGATCTGGATTTTATTTGTATTTTAGCAAGTCATTCTTTACCTGTCTGAAGTTATTATAGATAGTACAAGGGAGCCTATCTAAAGCCAGTTCTTCCTTCATGCTCAGATAGTTGTTTCACTGTAATGTAAATTACTGTACTTTTTAAAATCCATCCTTTGGGCCAAATAGCTATTACTGACACAAAAGACATTCACTCTGGTTTTCAGTCAATGAGAATGCTTCAGACACAGTGGTGGCTTCAGATTTTGTCTACTGATGGGTGGGGAGGCTATAAGGGAGTTTGTTGAAATAATATTTTGACAGCAAGCTCCCCTTTCACTGAGATCTCACATTCATATGGAGTGGCTACGAGAGAGGTGCTGACAGAAATTAACACAGGCTAAATTCCCTCAAATCATCCCTTGGGGCCACTACTGTCTACATACTTACACCTGTATTTGTGTAAAGTTGCATGAAAAAGCAGCAATAAACTGTGGGACACAAATGACACAGATGACAGCTGTTCATAGGCAAAATTTCCCAAACACAAACTGGGCAACATGGTTGACTATTGAGAGTATCCTTAGGAAGTGGTCTTCATGGTGTCTGTAGACCAATGTAGAGATTGGTGGTAAACACGTGATATGAAGGAAAAGAACTGACCACTTTGATAACAATAGGCTGGGGTGGGGGCTTCTCTATGTTGAGTCATCAGGGGAAGGCCTCTCTGAAGAGATGCCATTTAAACTCAAACTGGGTTAACAAGAAGGAGCCTGCAAGGGGGAAAAATGTTGCAGGCGGGAAGAGCTAGCTCTTGGCAGGATGCCCTGGATGGAGGGACAAAGTGCTGATCTTGCTGTGCCAGGCAGCATGAGTCCCAGGAATACTGCTGTCAGGGGGCTGAGTGATGAGGGCTGCCTAATGAATCAGGATGTGTTTAAGATGCAATTCAAGTGCTGGGCCTGATTCTACATGCGCTGCCATAAAGGAGGCTGCATCTTTATATGAACAGGCGTCCCCCGAGGGGAAAGAGGACCACAAAATGCAAGATGGGACTGAAAACAACTTTGCAGAGGGGCTGCCTGTCTTGAATGTGGCGAGTGGATGGAAGACACCAGTAGCTTGGCAAGTGGATCAGATTTTAAATCTTCGGCCTTTCAGAGGTCTTTTGGTGCCAGTGTGAGGCAGAGTGAATTCTGGAGGATAGCTGTTATGGGCTGAATTGTGGCGCCCCAAAATTCATATGTTGATGTCCTAATCCCCAGTAACTGAGAATGTGATCATATTTGCAGATAGGGTCTCTAAAGAGGTAACTAATGTAAAATAAGGTCAATAGGTGGGCCCTAATCCAGTATGACGGGCGTCCTTATGGAGGAGATTAGGACACAGACATGCACCAGAGGAAAGATAATGTGAAGACAGGAGAGGACAGCCATCTACAATCCAAAGAGAGGGGTCTTAGAAGAAATCAACTCTGCTGACACCTTGATCTTGGACTTCTATCTTCCAGAACTGTAAGAAAATAAATTTCTGTTGTTTAAGCCCCCAAGTCTGTAGTGTTAGTTACACACTATAACACAGTAGCAAATATCCCTTTCCAGGATGGCTTCAGGGACCCACATCTTGGACATTCACTATTTATTCATGCTTCTTTTTCCTCATTGCATCTTTGATGAATATTGCAGAAAACTTGAAGAGACTGAGATGCACTGGATTGAAAACGTAAAGGGTAACTCAGTCAAGATAGCCAAGTGATTCACAGAATAATAAATACTCTCAGATTCATCCCACATTCACCCAGTCCTCACTACAATATCTCTCACATCAAGCTCAATCAACTCCAGTGATAAGAGCTCAGTATCTCTTAGGATGCCTGTTCACATTTGGAAGCCTAGATTGGCATATCCTTGATCCAGTCAGCATACCCTTGATTAACTATGAAAGCGGATGTAACCTCTAGAGAGAGGTCCTGGCTGCGTCCATGCAGGGCTTGCTGGAGAGCTGACCTGGTCCAGTCACCATCACACCAAGAAGACGGGGAGAGAAGGCTAGAGGGTCAGAGAGGCAGAGGGCGTGCGCCTGCAGAGAGGGCTGTGGCATTTCCACTGCCTTCCCCATAGGACAGGGGCAGGAATGGGTTCCAGTACATAGACACCACGCAGCCAGGTGGGGTGCTGACAGCCGGGTCCATTCTGATGAGTCGGTGCCCTCGCCCTACCAGTGAGTGTGTGTTTTGAGTGATACTCTTGCTTGTTTCCTGCCTCGCTCAAGTGAGGCAGAGACTGCTCAGAGAGTGGAGTTGTCTGTAAGAGGAGAGACTGGCCTACCACTTCCCGGTTGGATGAGCTGGAGCCTCCTCTCAGCTGGAGAAGTCTAAAGGTGGAAGGCTGGTTTGAGCCTCTTGTGACTGGGTGAGAGGGCAGCTTTGCGAGCAGCCTGCACTTGAATGTGTTCTGGGGCCAAGTGGGGGCTGCTGAAGGGAGCTGGATGGAGTCACTGCCTTTGGGGCTGAGAACCAACTGCAGGGCCGAGAGGTGGTAGAGTGAGGCTGGAAGTCACCAGGGAGGCAGAGCAGGGCTGGGATGGAGGAAGTCGGCCAGACTGCATCACCCGTGTCAGGGGAAGATGCAGTGCAGAGGTCCCCAGACAGGTCCCCAAAGGCCCCACAAATGCACTCTGAATTAAGAGCATGAGGACACCCCCAATGACAGAGCACCCCCAACAGCAGGAGGGAACCACAAAGAGCCCTGGCTAAGGAAAAAGCGCTTTGCTTTTTTCTTCTCTGATTCCTGCCCTCTCCCATCTCCCCTTTCCACTTCCACCCCAAATGAGCCAGAATGAAGCAGCTGTGGGGGGAGGCAAGGTGAGATGTGCAGGAGGAAGTGGAGGTCAGAGAGTGACAGCATGGGGCACACCATGCAGGCCAGCACTGCTGCAAGGAGGGCCGTTGTGCGGCAGAGGCGGGAAGACAGTTGGTTTTCATCAGGCTGTCCTGAACTCTTTAACAGCCGGCGGTGGCAGGAAAGCCACACCAGCTGCTCCAGATGCCATCAAGTGGTGGGGAAGGGAGAGCTGACCGAGTGCCCCAGGCAGCACTGTAAGCCACATGAACCTGTTTCTTCACTGTGATCTACTGAGGCCAGCCAGCTCAGCGGCACTGCTGGGCTGGGGCCACAGAATGAAGTAGCCTCTATTGAAGGCCTACTATGTGCTAGGCCCTGAGATTAGAATGACAGATAAGACCAAAGCCAGCCTGATGCCTGTTTTTTACATGGCTCACAAGCAAAGAATAATGTTTCATTTTTAAATGATCAGAAAATGAAAAAGAATATTTTTGACACCCGAAAATGATCTGAAATTGAAATTTCAGTGTCCACACATAAAGTTTCATTGAAATACCTCTGATGTGGATTAAGGCTGCCCCAGCTAGAGAAGCCCAAGGTGACCTGGCCTACATGCCAAACTATATGACCCAGTGGACTTTTTTTATGGTATGAATTAGGACCGCCCCAGGGAGAGAAGCCCGGGGCATCCTCACCTGCATGCCGATCTATATGGCCAGATTCGTATCTAAAGTTATATGACCCCACAATAACCAGACCCCATCTGCACTGAAATCATTTAATGACTTTTTACATCATCTTTTCTTTTTTTTCCAGTAAAAATAAGTCACGTACCCATGCCTCATAAAATTAGCCCTAACCCTCAACTCAGGGCAGCAGCAGGAGCTCTGACTGCCCGTGGGTCTTGTCCCCACACACCAGCTCTGCCTGCCCATGAGTCCTGTCCCCATGCCAGCGGGGGCAGCAGCAGCTGCTCTGCCTGCCCATAGGCCCTGTCCCCATGCCAGGGGGGGCAGCAGAAGCGGCGGCAGCAGAAGCTCTGACTGCCCATGGGTCCTGTCCCCATGCTATTCCACACTATTCTCTAAATAAAAGAGCACTACTGCCAGATCTTGAGAGTCTAAGAAATCTTTCTTTTGACTCCTCGGCTCACCGATCCCGCATCACCTCCATGGTCATTTGTGCACCTATTGTCTATGGCTGCTTTCCTGCTATAATGGAAGAGTTGGAATATTTAGTATTGGCCCTTGATAGAAAAGCTTGCTGACCCCCACAGATGACCATGGCTTCTGATCCCAAAGGAAGTCAGTCTAGCAAGAGAATCTCTCTCAAAAATAAATTGTAGGGCCTGGCCTGGTGGCGCAAAAAAACAAAAAAACAAACAAAAAATAATAAATAAATTGTAATTTTTTAAAAAAATCTTTAAAATGTAATGTTATATATATTTTCAGTCCTTAGAGTGAATCTGTCTTTATCTTTCATTATGAACATCTATCAATTTTACAATCAGATCAAATTAAATAACGTAAACGACTTTGAACTATACAAGGAAAAAATCTTGAGTGTCGTAAATTATTAATCTGTGTGGAATTCCCATTGTACTATTCTATAGTTGTAGATGTAGAAATCAGGAAGGGCTACGTAATTTGCAGGGCCTAGAGCAAAGTGAAAATGCAGGGCCCTTGTTCAAAAGTGATTAAGAATTGTAAGATGGCAACAGCAGAGCATTAAACCAAAAGTAGGACCCTCCAAAGGTCAGGGGTCTGTGTGTCTACACAGGTCCCATGCCCAGGAAGCTGGCCCTGGCAGAAACTATAGGAAGACAGATGAAATGTGACGGACACAAGGCAATTCCTTGGAAGCAAGTTTTTACAAATCTTGATATGAAATGGTTTTCTTGTTATAAGCTGTTTTTTTTTAAAAGCAGAATGGAAGATGGATGAAAGAATTTAGTTGATAGAAGGCTCTGATTTCATTACCTCAGGTTACTTGAGGTTTTCATGGGACTTGGATTAAAGATGGCAACCAGATGTTTTCAAGTTTTTACAGTAACATTTAGGCCAAATTTATTAACACAGTTTCACAGGGACTTTTTTAAATTGAAATATTTTTGACATATAACATTGTGTAAGTTTAAGGTGCACATGTCGATTTGGTACATTTATATACTGCAATATGATTGCTACTGTGGCTTTAGCTAACACTTTCATCCTGTCACATAATTATCACTTCTTTTTCGTGGTGGGAATACTTAAGATCTAGTTTCTGAGCAAGTTTGATGTTTATAACACAGAATTGTTGTCTATAATCACTATACTGTGCATTAGATCTCCACAACTTATTTATCTACTAATTGCAAGTCACGGGGATTTTAAAATGTTGAAAGCAGTTTCTAAGGAAGCTATAATCTAAATTTTATGTTTAGTCTGTTTCCAGAGTTTGCTTAAATATTGCTTTTTTAGGATAATTTATCATTTTTAGCAAGAGAGGTAACTCAGCACGGCATTTTCTTTCTGACTTAACTGGGGTAGGGCATGGAATGGATTTCCTCCTCTGCCTAATTATTCAAGGACAAGTCTTGTGACCTAAAAGAGAACAACGTACTGTTGTAACCATGGTAAGGGGATTAACAGCCTTGTGCTTGTAAAACAGCAGCCCAGCTCCTATTTAGTCCTTTGATTTCCAGAAACAAGAGCCCGATTCTTGCCACCCCTTGCATGCTGTTGGCCCTGTCTGGCGCCATCGATGAGAAATGGCAGTGGAGCCAATTCTTAGAGAATTACCTTCAGACCAGGGCTCCCCACACTTGAGGAAAGGGAGTGAAGAGTTTTTACCTGTTCAGTGAGTTGCTTAAAGAAGCTATTTGTATATGAATAAGTATTATTACTTTGTAAAACAGTTGGATAAAATGATTATTGAAGTGAATTCAAATAATTCCATCAGATCCACCTATACTTACAATCTTGAAAATGTAGATTTTCTATTTAGCTGTACTAATGGGATTTCAGTTTATTTTTTGAGGTATAATTGACACACCGTATTATATGAATTTCAGATGTACAATATAATGATTCAATATTTGTAGATATTGCAAAATAATCACCATAATAAGTCTAGTTAACATCCATCACCCTACATAGTCACAGAATTTTTTTTTCTTTTGATGAGAACTTTTAAGATTTGGACATTTCGGTTTATTACATTAAAACATACTTTAAAAAGACATGTTTAGCTCAGTAAGTACTTTTTGGTTAATTTTCCATTTTGTGCAAATCTTAGAAGACATTCAGTGTGGTCACATTTGGAAGAAAGACCATGGAAGAAGTCACACTACTTGTACATAATCTGTAAATGGAAGGAATTTCTATCCTTTGGTTGCTAAGCAAGTTAACTACTGAAGACTGTGCCGTCAGCCTTCATGCTCCTTCCATTTCAACACCGACTTTCCTTACATTTACGCGTCCTCTTGGCTACCCCATCTACACAATATTCAGGAGTCTTCTTCTACTACACAGTTATCATGTTGGTGTTATTATGTTGTCTGAATATTTGTGGTCGGGTAAACAAAGTTTTGGGAAGTAATCACCCTCCTTTCCTTCCTCTCTTTTGTATTATTGCAGTCCTGGCACAATTTACTTTCGCAGTTTGTCCCTCTTGGAATAATGTAGAAACAGTGAGTACAAACAATGGAAGTCATTACTCCATTCTATTAGTTTGTTCATCTGTCCATTCATTTCACAATCGCTTACCGAGCTCCCATGTGGGCCACACTTCAGGAATACAGGGGCTCACAGCACGGGACAGACTTGAGCCTGGCCCTCATGTCCTGGGGCCCTGAGAAGTCGTCTGTTGCACAAAATAGACAAATCTTTATGGACAAAATATTTGATAGTCTCCCCGGTGACCCTCAGCTGATAAAATTAAAAAGGGTGTTCTTTGCTTGGAGACAATGAAGTTCAAACCAGGGCAGGGGTTGGAGACCCTCCTGACAAAGACTTGGACAAACCACATGACATCTAGAAGCCCTTTGCCCTCCCCACTGTCCTGGGTCTGTTCTCACATGGGACATGGAATCTCGTGTGCAGATTCTGGCATCTCAGGCATTACTGGCTTCTACTTTGGCGTTTAATCTTCTGGTGGGCTCAAGACACTGTGACCTTGGGCTTCAATGGTCTTAGTAGCACTAAACTCCTGTACCTGGAACTTATGGGTAGAGTCATGAAATCTAATTGCCCCTGTAATAGCAACTCTTCCTAACCATCCCTAACCATATTGGCTAATCAATGTTAGGTCTTAGTAAACATTTGTGAGTGAATGAAGCATGATTAACATCCTGGCTCTTAAATCAGAGGCCTGTCTATTGGGGCACAGTGGACACCAGAAAACAGGGCCCCACCCACCCACCCACTTCTCCTCTTCTTCCACCTTAGTCCCATGGGAGGATACTCCCATGGTGGATATGGTGGGAATGGCCAGAGTAGAAGGAGCTCCCTCCTGCCTGGGTTTTATCTCTTGTTGGACCTCAATTTCTCACTCTTGTGGGAGCCAAGACATCAATTAATTTCTCAAATCATCCAAACAAGGGGGAAGCCCCAGCCCATGAGTGTGTCTCCATCATCTTCCACAGCCTCTGCCTCGCAGCTGTCTCCAGAAGCAGGGCTGTGCTTTCCCACAGCCTGGCTACTTTAGGAAGAGGGCGTACTCATTGCTAGTTCAGCTGCCAGTATCTGAACAAATTATCAATGCTTCTCTGCAATTATATTTCTATGGTTGGTATTTGTCGAGCACACGGTTACATTTTTGTTCGCTTAAAATCTTAGACTTACTTCTCCTGGCTGAACCATCCTGTAGGAGGGGTACCTAGTACTCTTCTGTTGAAGAAGACCCTAAGCAGCTAAAACTCTCCACCTTTTTTCTAATATCCATCTTGGAGAAATGATGGAAATGGTGCTTCTTAAGACACTAGTACAGTGGGAGGTATTCTAATAAATACTTGACAAATCTGAATAGAAAACAGAACTAATTTTTTAAATTTTTACATAATTATTAAGACCACCCTTATGCTGATAGATGCCAATATCTTGCATTTGAATATAGCTCTTTCTTATTATCAAAGTACATTTGTATCTGTTATCTCCTTATCAGTGAAGCCAGTAAGAACTATTATTACTCAATTTCCTTGTTTTGTTCTTGTAGATCATTTTACTGTGCCCAGGCAACTTTAAAAATAACTGCTTTGCTCCTGTATTTGTATGTATGTGTGTGTGTGTGTATTCAATTTGAAAAAATAGATATTTATAAAAAAATTTCAAAGATAATACAGAGAGATCCTGTGTACATGGTCCTCATCCTGGGTGTATTTTTCCCTCCACTGCTCCTGAGGATATCTGGAAATGTCTGCAGGCATTTGGTTTTCACATTTGGATGTGCTACTGGCATCTAGTGTGTAGAGGCTATGAATGCTGCTGTCCATCCTGCAAAAGGATAGACAGCCTCTCGCAAGCAAGAGTTTTCCAGCCTAAAATGTTAATAGTGCTGAGGTTGAGCAACTAACTGCCCTAGACCCTTCACCCATGGTCCCTAATGTTATTGTGTTAAATAACCATGATAGATATATCAAAAATATGAAATTAAAATTCATTTAATGTTATTAAACTGTAGTATTTTAGGATTTCCCTTTTTAAAAAACTAATGTTCCTTTTCTGTTCCAGAGTCTACTCCACTTTAGTTTGATCCAATCTCTGCCAGTTTCTCCATTTTCCTTTGTTTTTCATGAACTTGGTCTGCCTTTGTTTTTCATGACCTTGACACTTTTGAAGAGATTTATAAGTGTTTTTTATATAGGTATGGACACTGACCCTATCCATAACATATCCAGGCGGCATGTGGAAATGTGATGTGTTTTTGGGTTATATCTATGACTGGAGAGTGCTATGGCATTTGGAGGAGGGGATGAGAGATAATCAGTGTGGTGCCAAACTCAGGACAGTCCCACCTAGCAAGGAATTTCCTACTCAAAATGCCAACAGCGCCCTCACTGACACACTAAGATCTCCAGCCCTTGCTCTTAACTCATGTAGAGTGGCATGCAGTGTCTCAAGTCTAGTAAATGACAGGTAGTAAACTTCAAGACAAAAGCTTGATTTTTAGGGATTCAGTCCAGGACTTTTTGTATCTAACACTAACTGTCTCCATTGAGTATTTTCAGCAATAATTTTAATCATTTGGAAATCTGTATTTCTAAGTAGAGCAAATATTGTCATTTCATCTGCCGAGGGGCTGTATTAAAGCATGAGTTGCCACCCAGTGGAAACAATGAATAAAGAGCTTGAATTCACGGTAAGGGATAGTGCAGTTCCATGGTGACGGGGACAGGAGAGTATACAGGGCCACAGTTACGCTGATGGAGCTGTGTGCAGCCCTCCTCCTGCCTTCTCTTTCTTTATATGCTCTCTCCCCAGCGGGCAGTGTGTGTGTGTATCTCCTTGTTTATCTTCTGTTTCCACCTCCTTAGAAAGCAAGCTCCAGAGGAGAAGGGACTTTGCTTTGTTTACGGCGTAGTCTCTGACTCTCTAAAGGGGAATACCATGAGATTCATGTTTGAACAGTATTTAAAGAGGCTCTAGATAGAAAGAACAATACAGGCAAAGTGTCCAAATGGCCTCTTACCTGGTTTCTGGCCTCCTCTATTATGCCAGCAATATTACTTTGTAGTTGTTTAATTCTATAAAGGGCATGTGCTATACATAGTATCCCACTTCCCTTCTTTTTCACTCAACACTGTACTTTTGAGATTTCTCCTTTTATAAAACAGTGTAGCTCTAGTTCAGTAGTTTGCAACTGGGGGTGTTTTTGTCCTTCAGAGGATATTTGCCAATGCCTGGAGACATTTTTGGTTGCCACTACTGGAGGTGGTCCTACTGAGAGCTAGTTGATGGAGGCCAGGTTTGCTGCTAAGCATCCTGCAATGCACAGGGCATTCCCCAACATAGAATTATCTGGCCCAGTAGCCCAATAGTTGAGAAACCCTGGCTGTTTCTTTCCTGCCATCTGTGGAATGCTATTCCCTTGAGATTGTACACCGTATTTACTCGATCCATTCGCCTCTCGATTTAGGTTGGACATTTAGGTTGTTCCAGTTCTCTGCCCTGACAAGTGTGCTGCAAAGAGCATCCTCACCAATCTGTGTTGGGGTGTGAGGGTGTGTGTAAGAGAGTTTCTAGCGGCCACACTCTGTTCTAGGAAGCACTTCCAAATGCCGCTCCAGAACAGTTGGACCCTCTGACACGCCAGCAATTGATATTATTTAACTTTTTTATATTAAAAAATAGAAATTTCTTAATATATGGGATTCTAGGTCTCTGCATCTTTAGCAGCACTTGATATTATTTACCTTTTTGATTTTTGACAACCTGAAGTGGTTAAGTTGCTCATTTAAAAAAATACATTTTCCGATTATTAATAAAGCCAAACATCATGAATAATTCACACCCCACACCATGCTACAAAATTGGGGGAAATGTTTTTGGCAAGCATGCACCACTTCATTTTGTTCATCCCTGTAGGTGTTTTAAAACCACCCATTTTGGGACACCAAGCTTGAGTGTTCCTGCCAGTAGGGGTCACCGTCCCCCCGTGCGTCTTTACCAGTGGGATTTTTTTTTTTTTTTTTTTTTTTTTGCCAGCCTCTCCCCACTCCCACCACCCTCTCACCCCCAAGGAGGGGCTCCCGAATGTTTGGTGGTGACTGGACACATGTGGTTTATTTTCACAATATGGGTACACTACTGGCACTTAGAGGTTAGAGGTCAGGGATTCTGCTAAAACCCTACAATGCAGAGGACAGCACCCAACAAACAACAAAGACTTATCTGGCCCCAAATGTTAACAGTGCTGAGGTGGGGAAGCCATGGTGTGGACAAAATCCTAATGTGTGACTGTTTGAAAGAAAGACAATGACAATCTCTATGATAATAAAGCTGCCCACCATTATTATTATTTAAAATAAGAACAAACTTTCCTCTATACAAACTGGGCAAACAGTGGAGAAGCAGGCTTTCTGGGTAAGCGTGGTCCCAGGGACAAGGCAGGCCTGGCTGGGCAGGAGGAAGGCAAACAGTGTATCTTCAGCGTGGGCTCCATAGGGAGCAGAGAGGTGGGCCTGGGGGCTTGGCAGACCTGCCAGCTGGGGTGGTGGGAGGTGACCTGGTGGTGTCAGTGAGTCACGGAGGGGTAGAGCGGGGCCAACAGGGTACAAGGACTGTGGGTTTGAGTCTCAAAGGTGGTGGTGGCAGGGCCTTGCCTCTTGGGACACAGGGGGACATGAGGCTGCAGGAGGCCCCAGGCCCCGCGGAGTGCTGATCCCTCCCAGCTCTCCAGCGAGGCGAGGCTCTGGGGGCTGGTTGGTGGTGTCCTCGCAGCAGGGTGGGCGGTGGGTGGTGGGCGGTGGACCGGGAAGGCCCAGGAAGGCTGGAGGTCAGGCCCGGGTCAGTCTCCTCCTGTCAGGCACTGTTGCATCAGTGGCGGAGGTTGCTTCTCAGAGGCCCAGGCCTGGGCACAAAGGAAGGGGTCACTCCGTTTCTCCGTACAGGCTGGAAGGCAGATGGCCTGGGCTGGGGGCTCGGGCTCCTCTCCTCCGGGTCAGGGATCTCAAACCAGAGAGGTCCGTCGAACTTCTTCTTTCCTTTCTGGCATTGGCTGAGGGCCCTCAGGACGGTCTCCTTGGCACAGGGGTCCGGGGGCTCCTCCGGGGGTGGACCTCGGGAGACGCTCCCTCTGCGCTCAGGAGGATTGATTTTGACGGTGACCGGGCTCCGGACGTGTCGGGGGTTCCGAGCATTCCAAAGCCATCGCTGCCTGAAGCTCTTCTGATTCTCGGACAAATCCAGCCCCATGGAGGTGTGGCGGGGTTGGGTCCGCGTCCAGCGCTCCGGGTGGACGTGGTTGACCGGGCACTGGTCCCAGTGCCGCTGGCTGCCGGCGGGTCTGGGTCGCTGGGACCTGCGATCCGGGGCTGGGGGCGGCTGTGCGGCCTCGGCTGTGCCCAGGTAGCTGCCCAGGTAGCTGCCCATGATCGCGGTGCGGCGGGTCGGGGCCTTCGGCTCCCAGACGTGTCCGAAGTCTTCAGACGCCAAGCGCACAGGCTGGGTGACCGTTGGTACCGGGCGCAAGGACAGCGCGTGGGGTGTCACACGTCCGGGCCCACCGGGCACGGGGTCCCGCACGTGCCAGGCCAGCCCTGCGAACACAGAGAACCCACGCGGGGGGAGGCCGCCTGCTCTCTGAGGACAGGAACGTCCGGCTTCCCACTGTCGGTTCCCAGTGCTTGGCTCTGGGGCTCTGGGCAGAGAGGCCCAGGAGTGCCTTGACTTTTATAGTTGGCAGATAAAGGGAGAAAATATAATAATTTCTACTAGGTCCTGAAAATTACAGAAAATGGACAGTAGGCTGCTCTTTCATTGTGAAAACGAACCTAATGCACTTGAATGCTTTTTTAAGGAAAAACAACAAATTTACTTTTGTTAGTAAAGGTCATTTTTCTAGAATGGTTGCTAATGTCACTTTTTGTAATTTTGCTCTTAAGCAAATGGTGAAAGACGTTCAGGATTTATGTTTTAGCATGATAATGTTCATTTAATGTGGACTCTCCTAGAATTTTCAGCCTTCATACATTTCTTACATTCATATATTGATTGTCTCCAGTCTGAACACTAATCCATTTCTTTCTTGTCATTTCTGCTCATAATCCGTGTACGCAGAGTAGAGTAAGTCACATTTCCCATCTACAGTGGGAAAGCAGGTAACTGGAGAAACAATGTTCAAAGGCCACCGATAAATTAATTATAGCACTTCAGTTTGGAGGTCTGTTTTTGGGCAGGCCGCAATATTACAGTGGGAGAGGGACAGAAATGGTGGCCAACGGAGCAAGCAAGTGTTGAATCAAGTGTGGACAACAGATTTGTCTGGATGTGAGAGGTGGAAGGCTGAATGAGGCAGACGCTAAAAAGAGCTTGATGAGGAAACACAAAAGGCGTCTGTGGTTCAGAGAGGCCAAGTGTTGGGGAAGCAGGAGTGCTATCAGCTGACGGGTGATAGAGAATGAGATCCCTAATGCTCTCTATTGAGTAGTTCTTTATTTTTTCTTGTTTGGTAGATTCCTTATTTAAGGAATGATTCTCAAGTATATGATTTTGAAACAATGGAAATTTCCTATATAATTTTGTTCTCAATAAAACATTTCTTCATAATGGTGGAAATGACTTTTCATACACAGCTAGGACGCCTCTTAGATGGTCATTACACCAGAGTGGATGGCCTAATACAATTTGGTATTATTTATTTATAATGTATTTTTTCTTCCCATCATCTGCAGAATTTCCCACGTCCTACTTTGCAATGTAACTCAGCGGGTGTCATTCTGGTTTGTGGTTACAGACCCTTCGGAAAAGCACACCCTTCCTGCTGTTGAGGTACAGGAAGCCATAAGGTAATCACTGCCTTCTACGGTAAATCCACTAGGTGATTAATTCAGTTATTTTCATAGATATTGAAGAATGCTCTCTCTGCTTCACAATGATTTACTTGTTAAGATGTCAAAGATTTATTTTGTTAGTTTGTATTAGAGATTAGAGTTCATCACTGGTTCTCATCTAGGGGCAATTTTCCCTCCAGGGAGATATTTGGCAATGCCTGGAGACATTATTGTTGTCATAATTGGTGGTGGTGGGGGGAGGGTCACCAGCATCAAGTAGGCAAAAGTTAGGGGTGCTGCTAAATATCCTGCTATGCACAGGGCAGCATTTCATAACAAAGGATTATTCGCCCCCCCCCCCCCCCCCCATTGTCAGTTGTGCTGTGGTTGAGAAACTCTGCTTTAAATATTAGCTAAGAATGTTTAGTACTGTCTTCATTTGTCAAGAACACCGTGTACAGCACTCTTATGTGATGGTTCATCATGTGGATTCTGGAGCCCAAATGCTTAGGTTTGTAATTCCGTTTTGCCTTTTGCTAACTGTTTGAATACAGACAAATTACTTCCCCTCTTTTGCTTTCCTCTTATCATCTGTAAAATGGGAATTTAATCTCTCAGAGTTGTTGAAGAGATGAAATGAATTAATAAATGGAAGGCATTTTGAGGGACAAGTCATACCTTTGACTTTTATTTAAAAAGCAAGAAAAATATTCGCATTTCTTGGATATCTAAGGACTTACCTTCTTTAGTCAATATACAGTCTTTATCTTTAAAAGCTATATTTTTTTAAAAAGGTAAAATCATGACTCTCATACAAATTAAAAATAAATAATATCAAAGATTTTATTATCTCATTAATTAATGAAGAAGCTAGTGACATGTTAAAACTGGTTCAAAGGAGATTTCAGGGAACCATGCATATATAGGAATTGAAGAATGGTGATGTTCATTTGCAAAAAGATGGACCAGTCTTTCCAACAGGCAGTAATCAATCATGTTCCATGAGACACGGTTCACTTGATTTTCTTTGGCAAGAATCATTTACATTATTTCAGTTTTCTACAACTTACAGATTTGCAAGATAACTCAAAGACAATAGAAAGTGGAAATTGTCCAGAAAGTTACTCTCGCCAGACACTCAGTAATATTTTTTACCCATTTCAAGTTTTATACAGTTTTTCCTGACAGTTCTCCTCCTCCTTTCCTTGTGATCATAACAAACTTTCAAAAGTGAAATGTATTCTTTACTTTAAAGAAGCAGAAGGATGCAATTTGTTTTTATTTCAATGGCTGTGCACTTTATGCATGTCAAAACTTCAAATCCCACACATGATTGATATTGGGCAAAGGTATATTGGATGAGTTCAGGAAACAAACTATTTCCCAAAAAAGAAAGAATGAAACAAAGGAACTCTCCTCACAAAGGATTTATAAGTTACTGAAATGCATATTGTTCTCTTTACCAAGGAGAAATATCTAGTGAAAGAACTCATTTGCTCTCTGTAAAATATTAACACTGAAGATAATGAGTATATAATCAAATGCCAAAGGTTTTTGTGTGAACGATCATTCTATTTCCCTTGCTGAAGCAAAGATCTATACGAATGGAAAATGATTTAATCTGCTTTAACAAGAAGGTTCGAACTAAGTTGTTTCTGCACTTTTGCCACTAAGAATACTAAGACCCACCACTTAGAGAGTAAGAATGAGGAATATTGTATTTCATGTGAAAAGAGATTTTATGCAAACCATGTGATCTGGGAGGGCTACAAGGAAAATGAAGGCACTGTGGTTAAACCAGGCTTCAGTTAATGTGAGAAGGAAGAGTGACCTTCTTCACTCTTGAAGGTGTGAAGGTCAAGGATGTAGATGGATATGTTCACAACAAACTGTCTATTTGAAAGGTCCTAGCAGGAGAAGCTATGAGGGAGTGAGGATGGCCAATAGAATGAGAATTTATGTCAGGGAATGGGTAGGGTTCATCAGGATTGTATGAAAGTAAAGGAAACACCACCAAGAGGGAAGAAAGAGTGAAGAGAAAGGAGATGGTAGCTAGAGGGCAGGTAATAGGAGTTTCAAGGTTGAAGAATCTACGTGGTTGGGCAAAATAATAGTAGTTTCACCAAATATTTGCATAAGACTTTCTGGTTCACAAGATGTGTTCTTATGCATCTGTGGCATTTAATATCAACGCCAATCATTTTTAAGTAATTATTACTATCCCTGGCTTATAAATGAGGAAATAGAGGCTGAGAGAGATTAACTGATTCGCTAAGGCTGCCATGCTAGAAAAATAAAGAGTGCAGACTTGAACCCAGGCATGCTGCCACCATATCCAGTGAGTATTTTTCTCTCTGCTAGAGTGTCCACACCTACGGAATGAGGGGAGACAAAGACCAACCAGTTCTAAGATGTCTGTTTTAGCTCTGTTGTGAGGGCCTCGATTTAGTCAAGGCCAGTCTTGGCTGGAAGATAGCCATGGCGATTGACACCTACTGGGGATTTCAGTGGTGGATGGAGATTCAGTTTGTACTGAACGTTCATTTTACTCTGAGTCATACCTTAGTAATAGGGTTCATTGTTTTGTGGGAAGGTTTGTGTCCCCAGATTATCAATATTAAATTATGAAAAAAGAAAACATTCCATGGTTTGATAAAAATTACATTGAAATTACCCCCTGCTGTAGGTTGTCTGGCTGGGATTCTCCTTCACATTCATGAATAATCATGCCTCAGCACAGATTTCTGTTTGCTAAAGGAGGTCTTTCCTGATAGCCTGGTGCTGGTCTGCAGAGGTTCTCAAGCCATCACTATCGTTCAAGACCTGCACTGTCCAATGCAGTCAGCCACATGTGGCTATCGAGCACTTGGAAGGTTGCCAGTCCAAGATTAAATATGCTCTAAGTGTGAAGTACACACTGAATTTAAAAGACTCAGTACAAAACGAAATGTGAGCCAACTCAATATTGAGGATATGTTGAAATTATATTTTCTTCAATCTATTGAGGCAAAAGTATACCATTAAAATTAATTTTACCTGACCCATTTATGATAAAAACCCTCAGTAAAATGGGTATAGAAGGAAAGTACCTCAACATAATAAAGGCCATATATGACAGACCCACAGCCAACATCATACTCAATGGACAAAAGCTGAAAGCCATCCCTCTGAGGACAGGAACAAGACAAGGGTGCCCACTTTCACCACTCCTATTCAACATAGTACTGGAGGTGCTGGCCAGAGCAATTCAGCAGGAAAAAAAAATAAAAGGAATCCAAGTAGGTAACGAAGAAGTAAAACTCGCGTTGTTTGCAGACGACATGATCTTATACATAGAAAACCCCAAAGAATCCACAGAAAAACTATGAGAAATAATCAACAACTACAGCAAAGTAGCAGGGTATAAAATTAACGTGCATAAATCAGTAGCATTTCTATACACTAACAATAAACTAACAGAAAAAGAACTCAAGAACTCTATCCCATTCACAATCGCAACAAAAAGAATAAAATACCTTGGGATAAACTTAACCAAGGAAGTGAAGGATCTATACAATGAAAACTACAAGACTTTCTTGAAAGAAATAGGCGATGACATAAAGAGATGGAAAAACATTCCTTGCACATGGATTGGAAGAATAAACATAGTTAAAATGTCCATACTACCTAAAGCAATATACAGATTCAATGCTATCCCAATCAGAATCCCAAGAACATTCTTCACAGAAATTGAACAAACAATCCTAAAATTCATATGGGGGAACAAAAGACCACGAATTGCTAAAGCAATCTTGAGCAAGAAAAACAAAGCCGGCGGAATCACAATCCCCGATTTCAAAACATACTACAAAGCTACAGTGATCAGAACAGCATGGTACTGGTACAAAAACAGGTCCACAGATCAATGGAACAGAATTGAAAGCCCAGAGATAAAACCACACATCTACGGACAGCTAATCTTCGACAAAGGAGCAGAGGGCCTACAATGGAGAAAAGAAAGTCTCTTCAACAAATGGTGCTGGGAAAACTGGACAGCCACATGCAAAAGATTGAAAATCGACCATTCTTTTTCACCACACACCAAAATAAACTCAAAATGGATCAAAGACCTAAAGATTAGGCCTGAGACAATAAGTCTTTTGGAAGAGAATATAGGCAGTACACTCTTTGACATCAGTTTCAAAAGAATCTTTTCGGACACTGTAACTCCTCAGTTGAGGGAAACAATAGAAAGAATAAACAAATGGGACTTCATCAGACTAAAGAGCTTCTTCAAGGCAAGGGAAAACAGAATTGAAACAAAAAAACAGCTCACTAATTGGGAAAAAATATTTACAAGCCACTTATCCGACAAAGGGTTAATCTCCATAATATACAAAGAACTCACACTGCTTAACAACAAAAAAACAAACAACCCGATCAAAAAATGGGCAGAGGACATGAACAGACATTTCTCAAAAGAAGATATGAATATGGCCAATAGACACATGAAAAGATGTTCATCATCGCTAATCATCAGGGAAATGCAAATCAAAACTACACTAAGATATCACCTTACCCCCGTTAGATTGGCAAAAACATCCAAAACCAAGAACGACAAATGTTGGAGAGGTTGTGGAGAAAGAGGAACCCTCATACACTGTTGGTGGGAATGCAAACTGGTACAGCCACTATGGAAAACAGTATGGAGATTTCTCAAAAAGTTAAAAATAGAAATACCCTATGACCCAGCCATCCCATTACTGGGTATCTATCCTAAGAACCTGATATCAGAAATCTCAAGAGTCCGTTGCACCCCTATGTTCATCGCAGCATTATTTACAATAGCCAAGACGTGGAACCAGCCTACATGCCCAGAAACTGATGATTGGATAAAGAAGATGTGGTATATATACACAATGGAATACTACTCAGCCATAAAAAAAGACGAAATTGGCCCATTCACAACAATGTGGATGGACCTCGAGGGCATTATGTTAAGCGAAATAAGTCAGACAGAGAAAGACGAACTCTATATGACTCCACTCATAGGTGGAAATTAGTATATTGAGAAGGAGATCTGATCGGTGGTTACCAGGGAAAAGGGGGGGTGGGGGGAGGGTACGGAGGGGGAAGTGGTGTACCCACAACATGACTAACAAAAATGTACAACTGAAATCTCACAAGCTTGTAATCCATCATAACATTAATAAAAAAAAAAAATTAATTTTACCTGTTTCTTTTTACTTTTTAAAAAAATGGCAGTGCCCAGAAAATTTTAAGCCACACATGAGGCTCACATTGTATTTCTCTTTCCCAGTGCTGCCCTAGAGGTGGATGAAGTCAGCCTATCTAGTGGGGATTCAGTAAAGGCCATACAATAGCTCTAAGAAGTCTCCTCACCCAATTTGCAAATTCCAGTTAGAAATTCACTTATTTGGTTTCAGTCAAATAAGTCTTTGCTACCAAGCCCTCCCTAACTGCCACCACCACCCAAATGCAGATTTTCCCCAGGAAAAATAACACATTTACCTTTATATTTTTCTAGACTTTTGGACTCCTAAAGCACAATTTACTTTAGTCATATGGAACTGCTTGCAGTTTACTGAACAAATCATACTATACCATGTCTCCATTCCTGTGCTCACTACACACTCTGGTCTAAAGAACTCCTACTTGTCCCTCAAAACACAGCTCGAAAGTTGCCTTCTCAGGAAAGCAGCCCTGACTTCTCACTGGGATGTACTCACCCTTCTGCTGTGCTCCCACTGTGCCCATATTTGCCTCTTTCATAGGACACTTTGCACTGCACTGTGATTGTGGAGGGACCGATCTGCCATCCTTCTAGACTGTAGGCTCCTTGGTGTTTTTATTTCACTTTGTATCTCTAGCACCTAGCACACTATCTGGTACTTAGCAAATTTTCAGCAAATATTTGTTGAATTAATAAAAAAAAGATCAAATTGATGGATTTGCAGCTGCTCCTGGCTTCCTGTTTTCTTTTCTGCTCCTGATTTTCTTTTCTTCTCATGCTTATTGCCCACTTTTTACATATTATTTTATTTTTTCTGCCTGTTGGTATTTATGTAAGTCACTTTCAATAGAGTTCTGTCATTTAAATCTAGATGCTACCTCTCAGGAAATAAAACATGGTGGGCAGAGCTCAAAGCTCAGGATTTCCGGTTACTTCTAGGACATTCGCAACATGGAGGGCAGTGGTGCATAGACGAGCATCTCTCTGGAAGCAACTTATGAAAAGAAAACCACAGTGTGATTGCCCTCATCGAACTGTCTATTCAACCTGAAGCCTCCTGCTAGGGGGAGCTCTGTTTATAGGGATAGTTATAATCATGGAGAGAGAGGCCTGTGCCTTCTGTTTCTAACGTTTTTTTTTCTGTCTTGTTTGTTTTTAATCATCATTGTATTTTAGGATGAATAGGAACCGGATCAACAATGCCTTCTTTTTGAATGACCAGACTCTGGAATTTTTAAAAATTCCTTCCACTCTTATACCACCCACTGACCCACCTGTGCCCATCTGGATTATTATATTTGGTGTGATATTTTGCATCGTCATAGTTGCAATTATACTATTGATTTTATCAGGAATCAGGCAACGTAGAAGGTAAGATATTTAAAGGGAGTAATTTAAAGGGTGTTTTCCTATTTATTCATGGCTTGGAAAAATAAGGAGAGGATTTTTTTCCCCTAGCTGAAGATAATACCTTAAATCTGAAACTTTGAAAAAGTTGATGATTTTCAAAATATCACTTATGCTCTTGTTTTTAGAGACTTTTTGGAGTCCAATGTCCCTTACTTGACTATGGCTCCTTCCATTACTATCTTTCACTCTCTTCTACACCATATGAATGTTTCATATTCAGAGTTGATTTTAATACTTGTGTTATGATTTTGTAAACTGGATATACAGAGTTAAGCTGACTTTTCAGGTAGGCAGAGTTAATCTTTGATAGTCATCCACTTCCAAATGTTAGCAGCTCCATAGTCATTTCCATGCCTCTCCACCTTGGCCTGCCTCCTCTTGGCCCAGTACATGCAGCCGCCATCTTGCCCCAGGTACTTTTGTGCTGTTTTATACTTCCCTCCCTTTGATGGTTGCTCATCTTCTAGTCCCTATGACATTATACAGAACCATGTTCCTCAAAGTGGCCTTTGAATCAACTCCCTGCATCAGATCACTTAGAACACTTGTTTAAAATGTTCGTTCCTTTCCCCTACTACAGACCCACTAAATTAAAATTTCTAAAGGGGATGCATTTTAATAAATATCCAGGTTATTCTAATTCACTTAGTTTGAAAGCTTCCAATTTAACTCCTTACCTATAGATTCCCACTCCTCAAGTTCATTTACGTGGATTCTGGGGCACTTGTGAACTTTGCTGTCTAAATTATTGATATTACTTCAAGAGAGAATTTCAGATCAGTGGAAGAGTTACTAAGGTAGTGAGGCAAGAGGAGAGGAGACAGGCAGGGTTTCTCAGTGCAGTGAAAGGAGAAAATAATTTTGTTGGCAAGTAGCTCTGATCCAGAGGGGAAGTGGAAAGAGTCCTCAGCTCTTCACTAGACGTTTTGATGCTTCTAAACCTCCCCTTCTGATGCCAAGGGAGATGAATTCTGGTAAGTGGGAATCACAGGGCCATGCATTGGTTTTCAAAAGTGTTGGTGCCCACATGGAAGATATGGGGTGTGTCTGGCCTAGTCTGTGTTCAATTAAATGTTTCTCCTGAGGTTTACTACTTCCTGTATGGTTCACCCTAGTTACTAGCAGAAGGTAATCATTTTAAATTTGGGGCTTTGTAATTTTTTTCACAAATGATAAGTGAAACTCTATGGAATAAATAAAATTTATGTCTAGTCCCTGAGTTAAACTCAAAGATTAAGATCAAGTTGTACTTGCTTGATTTTCTTGATTTTGGCTTGACATGTAATGCAAAGAGACTTGGTACAAATTGTTAATTTGTTTTGGTATTTTTTTTAAGAATATTAAGAAATATTCTCTTATAGTATTTGAATATCTGTGTTTAATATTTTAAAGTTTTGTATTAATCCTAAAATGCTATGATTCTGCAGTTTCTATTGATTGTAACCTTTGTGAATTCACTTTATCTCTGTAGTTCCCAATTTTCTCACTAGTACGATATAACTACGAAGTTAGAAGAATGGGCTCTGGAAATAGACTGCTTAGATCCAAAGTATTTATCTCCTAGATTCTACTCTTGGGTATAATCCATTAACTGTATGGATATCAGGAAGCACAGGCAATGAGTCAGGGAAACGAAACTCAGGAGAATATGGTTTGTGGTGCTAGAGTCAAGTTGGTTAATTTTTTCTTTGCTGTCTGTGCATAGATAGCTTTGCTAGAGCGACAGCAAAGTATAAGGGAAATAATTAACTTGGTGGGCTAAAAAGAGTTAGTACAGTAGAGTGCTTAGAGTGGCGCCTGGCACACAGTGAATGCTCAGTAAGTGTTAGCTCTTACTATTACTTTGTTATCTTGCCATTTGCTGGTCTTTCAGCTAGTTTGTGCTGGGATCAGCTATCTCTTTCCTTCTGAGTAGATTCTGCAGTAACACGATAATTGGGTGTGTAGCATCATAATCTGTTGCCCAGGAAGAGTGAGGCTGTTGTCACAACCTTGCCTTCATAAATTCATTTCATATTCAAACTAGAAAAACAGATAGACAGATCTCTTGTGTAAACCTGGAGGGCATCAATAATTAGCAAATATAGTCAGGACAATTATGACAACCTTTTGAAGATAAATTGATTTGTCATGTTTTAAGTTTGATACAGTCTGCAGTGGGTTTTTCTTGGGCAAAGTATTGCTTCAAAGGTGAGGAGAGGGTGCAGTTTAAAGTGAGGCGAGTCCTGATAATTGTGATGAAATCCCTTTCTAATCATGGAAAAGATAGCAGTTGCCCCAAAGTCTTTAGTCTTGGGCAAGACAAAGATTTGTTCAGCAATCCAATGCATACACATTAGATAATAATGAGCATAGTTTGCATGATACAAAATCTTAAACTTAGAAGATCAGGAAGGACTATGGGGTCATAAAAAGTCACCATTCTGCTTCTATGGAAAAGAGTGCCAGTATTATCTAACATATATGCATATTTATTTATTTATTTATTTTTGGTGAGGAAGATTGGCCCTGAGCTAATATCTGTTGCCAGTCTTCCTCTTTTTGCTTGAGGAAGATTGTCACTAAGCTAACATCTGTACCGATCTTCCTCTATTTTGTATATGGGATGCTGCCACAGCATGGCTTGATGAGTGGTGTGTAGGTTCACACCCAGGATCCGAACCCGTGAACCCTGGGATGCTGAAGCAGAGTGTGCAAACTTAACCACTACACCACCGGGCCAGCCCCAAATATTTAAACTTACTATTGAGGAAATTTCTCAAGTAAAACTTTAATAGTTCTATAAACTGTGTCACTAACAGTGTTACACTGATCATTCAGAGCCATGGGTAGAAAGTATGCAGTTATTGGAGCCCAAACTAGGTGAACTCAAATACCAGCTATACTCTTTAGCTGATTGACCTTGGTTGAGTCATCTAATTTCCATGAGTCCATTTCTCCATCTGTAATATGGAGATAATATCTCACAGGGCTTCCTTGAGGATTAGATGAGATAAATGTGTATAAAGTAGCTAGGGTATAGTATGCACTAAATAATCAGTAATTATTATCCAAGATCAGCTTAACCCATTTCTGTGATTAAGGGATACTGGAAAAGGATAACTTTTCTATCCAGATATTGCCACCATATTGTAGAAAATTTTCCATGGCTCATTACTTGGGATTTTTTTAGTCAACAAACGCCTATTTTAAAAGGCAAATGGTCTTATTAGGTCTGCTGTTTACTATAACAGTGGTTAACCAGCTCTCTAAAAAATATACCCTGGTTTGTAGCATTTGTCAATTTCCTATCAAGTATGAAATTTCTGAATATTTAAGTCACCCCTTGCAAGCCTGTAACAGCCAGCTTCAACACACTATTGCCACTGCCATCTCCTTTTGAAATAGTTTGAGGAGGCTGCTTCTCTATTATCATCTAGTTGCGAATAGTTTGTGGAAGAGAGAGATTTGTTGAAAGGAAAAGATGGAGAAGTGATTTTTATTTTTTTTAACTTTTGGGCGACAATTAGGGAGCTGGGTAGGTTGGAAGGCAACCAGGATGAACTGCATACACTTCACAATGATGTCTGTACTAGATCTGTGCCTAGCCCAGCCCAGAACTACGTGTTTTAGTTCTCTGGTCAGCTTTATGGTGATGGTGATGACGATGATGGTGATAGTGATGGTGGATGATGACAAGGGCAATCATGGTTATAATGGTGAGGGTGATGTGATAATGGCAATGGTGATTAAGTTGATAATGTGATGTGTGTTTTAGTAGAAAGAGCTCTAGATCAATACTCTTGGTTTTGGTTTCCAGTCTTAGGCCCGGGCATTTACTAGCTGAGTGATCTTGAGAAGGTTGCATATGGAAAATGAGGATAATAATATTTTCTTAAATAGTTATGTTGATGAGAAGACAAAATTAGAGAATACACACAAGTGCTTTATACACTGGAAAGTGTCATATCAATGGAAGTTACTAGCATTACCATCAAAAAGCAGTTACAAAGTGCTGATTCTATGTAACCTTGCACTTTGTGCCATGAAAGGAGAGTCGCACATACAGCACAATTTCAGACTTGCATTTGCATAGTAGAATTGATTTAAGAATCCCATATATAAATAGACTGTTATAACGTTAGGATCTTAGGAAGCAACCTTAACGATGAACTAAGTCCATCTCTCCAAAAACCAAGCCTCAGAGGTAAAAATATCCTATTCCTTTATTGACCATCCATTCTGTGATAGGAGCTATAGTACATACCGTGGAAGAGACATATATAGATAAATAGACATATATAGATAGAGATATATAGACATAGATAGGATGGTCCCTGCCTAAAGGAGATTAAAATCTTGTAGTTGGTAACAAAGCCAAGTCAAGGACTCAGGACACAGAAACCTAGCTAATGCTCACAGTTGAGTAGAGTAATTAATAAATTCACTTGGTTTATTTCTGGTTATATTTCTATTCCCATAAGGTCAATAGTAAACAGAAGTGAATTTGGATTTCTACAAATCTTGCTTTTCACACAAGGGGATGGGACTCAGCTGACATTTTCATATACTGAAACTTCATGTTCTTATATAAACCTTAATTAGGGGCCAGCCCCATGGCTGAGTGGTTTAAGTTCCAGTGCTCCGCTTCCGCGGCCCAGGGTTTTGCTGGTTCGGATCCTGGGCGCAGACATGGCATCACTCATCAAGCCATGCTGAGGCAGTGTCCCACATAGCACAACCAGAAGGACCTACAACTAGAATATACAACTATGTACGGGGGGGGGGG